>NC_071287.1:11808733-11822978 GCF_943735745.2 Anopheles bellator | reverse complement strand
TGCACTTGACTTATGCTTCGAGTGCGTCGATAATCCTGCGCGTCGCGCATGTCCTTTGGGATCCTTCTATTCCTTCCTTCGTTACGCATGCGCCTCGAGTGTTTCCAGATGTGCGTCTAACATGCTGTACATGTAACTTTCTGTCCTGATGGCATCTGTTTAATATTGCTTTGCTCGAGTCCTGATCTGAATCCTTTTGGTGAGACATTTATGGGTTTATTATTTATGGTTTTTTCTAAAGCGTGGGAGCGGTACGCGTTTACGGTTCCCGTGGGCTAGTTCTTGTGATACTGAGTGCTGCGTTCGCAACATACCCCTTCCGGTAAAACGATATTTAACGTTTTACCACTTGAACGCTGTTATTCCCCCCTTTGCCTCGCTACAATTGTACGCAGACGGAGCGGGCTGCGAATTGATTGTTGCAATTATAATTTTAAGTTTTAGCCGTACACGGTGGTGATGCAGATGGGCTCGTGGACACTGGGGGCACTCGTCGGGCACGCAGACGGTTGTCGGAGCTGGCGGAGCTGGTCGGGTGCTGACGGGCAAGCCGGGCGAGTTGGCGGCGCTGAGCGAACCGGTGGGAAGCAAGCTGGACGAGTCGGCGGCGCTTGAGAAATTCTGGGTCGAGACTTGAAGTGAGGAGTCGTCTCGAAATTTCGGGTTATATACCGTTTTCTTGTGATTCGATCTCCTCTTCCTCGATAGCGGGAAGCCGGCGTTTCTTTCGGTACTGTTTCGGGTCCTTCTGAGCGGCTGGCTCGGCGTTACGACGCTGCTGGTTGCGGTGGGTCAGGAAGGTCGTCAATGAATCCCATAGGGAAGCGCACAATTGCCATCCTAGGCCGTAGATGTCGTACAGGATCCTTCCGTGGATTATTGTGTCCACTATGAATTTAATGATCCTGCCGAACATGTATATTCCGATCGCCGTTGATGTTACATTTCCCAGCCATGTGGACCACGATATCAATTTGGACCAGTATTTATGAAGAGCGTTATCTATTACCTTTTCGGATACCAATGCATCAAACCTGAATCCTTGCAGGTCGGGGTGGCGACCTGCGATAATTTGATGCAAAACGGACGCGGCGACTCGTTTGTTGCCCTGCTCGTAAACCATGTCTTTCATTTTTTCGAGGCTTTCGGCGTCGTAGACGCCGCTTTTCATTAGGCTTGGTAGGGGCGTGTATGACCAACTGGTTATTAGGTCTGTGGTCAATTGTTGCGGCGGTTTGGTTTCCCTAAGCCGTTGGTCGGTCGTATACCAGTTCCCGCCGAAGGTGAATTTCGCCGGTAATAACGGGGTGCAATCGATCTGTGTGCCTTTGGTTTGCAGCATCCGCGTGACGGGTGCGATAAACATCGATCGGTTGTTGTACCTTACCGGGACTTCTTGGTAGCATTCTAGTTTGCTTTCGTAGGTAACGTATACTGGCTTGCACTCGAGTATGTACAAGACTTCGGCTGCTACTACTGCGGTGTATCCGCTCCGTTTTACTAGATTGGAAACGAATTCACTCGGATTCAAGCGAGCGAGCGTTAGCTTGGTTTCCATCAGGGCCTTATCAATCTTGCACACCTCCGTCATTACTGTGGTGTATATTTCGTTTAGTTTCTGGCCCATGTAGTTTTCTACGAGCGTGATCTTGGAGTTAAAGTATGTGAAAAGATCCATGTTCCTTGCGTGACTCGCCTTACGTTTGAATGGCGATTGATAACCACTTAGCTCGAGTATAAAGATTCGCGGATGGTCGGTTTCATAGCTGTCGAAACCGCACAGTTGTGTGGAATCTTTTGCTCGTATGGAGAACATATTTTTGTCGTTCAGTACCGTGTAGACGGCGTTTAGGCGATCCTTGGGTTCATCGGCATCAAACGTTTTGTTGACCTTTCCTTCGTAGATGATGTCGAAGTCCAGTTCCTCGCATCGTCGGTTTAAATCGACGTCCCAGGTGATGTAGCCTATCTCCGCATCTAAGCACCATCCAGGCCGGTAAGGGCAGACTATACCGTTTCGAAGCGCTATTTGGTCGCTTTCGATGTCCGCTGTCGTAATGTAGTCGTTTATGGTGATCTCGTACTCGTACCATACCAGCGCGTTCTCCCAGGTGTAGGTAGACGTTTTGTAGACTCCGCCGTTGCATTTTGAGCCTACTAAGCTTCCGGCGATTAACGTTTCCCCTCGGGTGGTTTGATTTCGCCTGATCTCCCTGATTTTGTGGTCGACCGACAGAGAGATTTCTCCTAACCTTTGCGCTTGTTTGCATTCGTCTGGCGTAAATTGCTTAACTATGTACGCATACCCCTTTTCGTAATCGGATGTATGGGAAAATGCCCCGCAGTGTCTGATCGATCTTTTAATTACTACCTTACATTGGTGGACGTGCGCGTAAGTCTTCGGGCTGCGTTGTAGTACCTGGATTTTAGTTTCAGTAGTCGTTATGTTTCTAGCGGGTGGTACGCACGATGCTACACTCATCAAGGAGTAGCTGGTAATGTTTATTTCGTTGTGTGCACAATCGTATGCAATTAGACCATTCATGGATTGTCCAAGAATTTGGCCGATGAACAGCAACAACGTCATGACCACGAGTGCCCATGAATTCAATCGCATTACCTTAGGGGCTCTTTTCGGCGCTTCTTGCTTGCGCGGAGTGAGCGTTAGGGGTTCTGCCCCAATTTTAGTCACCGTGACGTGCCTTGTTTGAGCCTGTAGCTCTTTGTTAGCCCAGGAGCACGGGTGAATAGTAGCCTTCTGGCTAAATGTTTTTTTGTGTGTGCGCTTAGTAACGTCATCTCCTCGAATGAGGCCTACGGACTTTTCTTCGGGATTAACTTGCTTGTCAGCCTTCTGTTTATCCCTTGTATTTAGTGCATTTTGATGGTCGTAAACGTCCAGTACCGCTAGACTGGTTACTGGACGGTGATATATCCCTTGCAGTGTTTTTACCTTGGCCGATCTCACCTGACCATCCTTACCTTTCATGACTTCGATTATTCTTCCCTTTAGCCAATTTTGGCGGTTTTCGTTGTCGGTAATGACGACTATATCGTCTACCTTTAGGGGTTCGGACAGCTTGTTCCATTTTGGGCGTTGAGCGATGAGTGGGAGATATTGTTTTTCCCAGCGTTTCCAACAGTATTGCCGATAGTATACCGCCAATCGCCAATGTTTGCGCTCTAATTTGTGCGCTTCGAATTGCAGTGGTATTGAACAATTGCCTGCTCTTCCGATGAGAATGTGGAAGGGAGTCAGGGGTTCGTCGCCTTCGCCATTTAATGGGATGTCCGTTAATGGTCGTGAGTTTAAAATTAACTCTGCTTGCGTTAGTGCGCATCTTAGAACTTCCACCGTTGGCGGGTGATGTTCTCGGCTGTTTATCATCGCTATTAAGTTTGATTTGATGATCCTTATCAAGCGTTCCCAGGTGCCACCGAAGTGTGGTGCTTTGGGTGGATTGAAATGCCATGCGATATTTAGTTTCATGGCTTCTCCAGCTTTCATGGTTGAGTTGATTTGTTTAATTAGTTCATGCAGTTCGTTTTTGGCGCCTACGAAGTTTGTACCGTTATCGCTGTAAACGTGCGATACTGCGCCTCTTCTAGCTTGGAAGTTCATGAAACATACCAGAAATGAGTCCGTGTCTAGCTTTTCTGCTAGTTCCAGGTGTGTCGCACGTGTGGACATACACGTAAATATCACCCCCCAGCGTTTTTCCGTTGAGCGCTTTACGCTTACGTCGAAGGGTCCGAAATAATCAATTCCGGTGTGCGTAAATGGAAAAACGAAAGTCTTTGTGCGACATTCTGGCAATGGTGCCATAATAGGTGCAATTGGTTTTGCCTTTGCGTTTTTGCAGAATTGGCATTTGGCCTTTACGTAACGAAAGGCAACATTTAACCCGTTTATGTGGTACTTCTGTTGTAAGGCAGCTAGGACTACCTTGTCGGATTGATGATTGTAAGTCTCATGATAATATTGTATTATCAGATGAGTTATTTTATGCATGTTGGGTAGGATGATCGGTTTCCTCGTGGGAATTGGTAGGTTTTCAGCGAATTCTAACCTACTTTTAAATCTCATTACCCCGTTTTCATCTAGCTCGGGAGTGAGTTTCGATAGCGGCCCAATGGTTGTGAAATGTTTGTGTTGTTCAAGGTCTGCAATTTCGTCAGGGTATATATCTCTTTGAGCCTTTCTATATAATATATTTTCGGCTCTTATGCGATCTGCCATGCTGTATGATTTATTGAAGTTTCTTTTAAGACCGAAATCTATTATTTTTAGTAGCAGGCAGGTTCTTTTGACCAGTTTGAACCAGCTTGAGAAATTGTCCTCTTGAATTATATCGTACTGTTGGTGTATGTTGACGAAACAAATTTCTTCTTCGGTTTCCTTTGTCTTTGCCCGTGGCCATTCGTGTTCGGGTGTTCGTAGAAATTGTGGGCCCTTTAACCAAATTGATGGTTTGGTTATTTCCTTAGTGGCTTCGTCTGCTGGATTATCCGCCGAGGCGACCCAGCGCCATTGATCGACTGTTGTCGTATCTAATATTTCACCGATTCTGTGGGCTACGAATGGTTTATACTTTCGGTGCGTGGAATTTATCCATGCCAACACCGTTTTAGAATCGCTCCAAAAGATGGAGCTCGTAACCTTCAGTCTTGTTTCATTTTTTACCGTGTTCCACAGTCTTACCCCCAGTAGTGCAGCTTGTAACTCCAATCTGGGTATTGACATGATTTTAATTGGAGCTACTCTGGCTTTTGCTGCAAGCAGTTCAATGTGAGGAATTTGGGTAGCGTTGCTTCTTGCATAAATTACTGCTGCAAACGCTTTCTCGGATGCATCTACGAAAATGTGTAGCTCAACCTCTGATGATGGCGTCTTTAATATCCATCTTGGGATGCGAATATTGTTGGTGAATTTTATCCCATTCAGCCATGACATCCACATTTCGCATGATTTAGGTGAAATAGGCTTGTCCCACTCGCTGGTTTCCTTGTGAAGTTCCTGCATGAGGATTTTGCCATGGATTGTTACATGAGATATTAACCCCAGTGGGTCGAAGAAACTCATGATGTATGATAACACTTCTCTTTTTGTAGGAGGTCTCAGATTGCTATAAACGTCCGTTGGCAACTTTTCAAATTTGGTTTGAAAACCTATATTGTCCTTGTTGGTGTTCCAATATATTCCCAATATTTTAGATGAGTCTTCGCTTTTATCTTCCAGTGGTTTAATTTTCTCTGTATCTACCCTTGTTACCGATGGCAGCGCCATCGGTAGAGCCTGCCAGCAGCCGCGCGCCGATTGATTGCACGCCATATAGCTAACAAGAGGTACTGCATGCAAGCGAGAGTGCAGCGCGAGTGTAAACGAGCGAGAGCGAGGACGAACCGCTGACGACGATAAGCGAACAAGGACGAATCTGCGGAGTGACAATCGATCCGCCGCGTATATCGGACTAATTTTGAGTCGCTTTAACCATCGCTTTAACCATCGCTTTAACCATCGCTTTGAACCATTGGAATAAAGGACTACAGAAAAGAAGAGAAACCGCGGCGGCATAATCGATATTACTAACACTCAAAATTATTTCGAAACTTCAAAAGGATATTTCGGAAGCTAAGGCTTCACGCGCGAGTGAAACGTTTAGTGCACGAGAGTGAGGTTTCGGGCGCGAGAGTTCGGTACGAGTCGAACGCGTAACATCGGTGCAAGGATCCACGATGGCGGCTAGCGACGATTTGGCGGGAAGCGGCGCGGTGAAAGCTGGTACGAGTGCGAAGGCGAATGCGAGGACGCCGCCTTCGGGAGATGCTCCAGCACCCTCAGCGAAAGCGCCAAAAGGCCAAAGGGGAGCCCGCCGGAAAGGAACCAAGGCGAAGACGCCACCACAAGACGGTGCCCTCCTAGAACGGGGTCAACCCGGGGCGTCGAACCCGGCACCATCACGAGAGCGACCGTCGCCGAGCGCGCCGGAGGAACCCACGCCAAGGATCGTGCTGAGCGTGAGAGGCTCAACGAGCACTCTGCAGCGCGAAGCGAACGAAAGGAAGCTGTTGGCGCTGGAACGCCTAGAAAGAGAGTCCCAGCAGCGGAAAAAAGAGCTCGCGCAGCGGAACGAGGAGTTCGCGCAGCTAGCGAGAGAACGAGAAGAGTTCCGGAGAGAGACCCAGGAACGGCTCAAGGAACTCGAAGCGCACAAATGGACGCTTCTACGGCGCGACTTCTCTGCGGTCGGGTCGGTGAGTTCCGATATGAGCGATCGAGCGGAGGAATGGAGAACAAACTTTTCACCGCACCAAGCACGTTTTCGCACAAGTCCACGAAAGAGCCCGACCGAGGCGGCCCGTCATCTGCCGGCCAGCTCGACCGCAATCCGCATGGCCACCGAACCAGAATTCGGTGACAGCTGGGGCGATTCGGCGGGAGAATTTCAACTGTCGCGGTCGCAGGTGGCCGCGAGACAAGCCGTTCCGAAGGAGTTACCCGCCTTCAATGGCGACCCGGAGCAATGGCCGAACTTTATATCAAACTTCAATAGGAGCACACGGATGTGTGGCTTCACTGAAAATGAGAATATAATAAGACTGGAGAGGAGTCTACGAGGGAAGGCGTACGAGACGGTCAAGTCTCTCCTACTCCACCCGGACAACGTAGGGAAGGTGATCGCCACCCTAAAGATGCGCTTCGGTCAGCCCCTGCGCATAGTGCACTTGTTAACCGAGAAAATGAGCCGTCTACCGCCGGTCCGGGAAGGACACTGGGGCGGGCTCATCGACTTCGCGGTAGCGGTGCAGAATTGTGTGGCGAACATCGAGGTCTGCGGGGCACCGGAGCACTGCTTTAATAGCACCCTACTGCACCAGTTGTTGGGGAAGCTACCCATCTCGGTGCAGCAAATGTGGGCAATGCAGGCGCCTGGAGAGACACCGAACCTCACCACGTTCAGCCGATGGCTGTACACGACGGCAGAGACCTTCAGCCCCCTCTCCTGGGCACAGGACAAAGACGAACCACCGGAGATAGAGACGGAGCATCGCGCCGCACGCCAGGTGCCTGGGCCCGGAACGGCCGCACCAAGCAGCACGTTCACCCAGCTAGCAAATACGTGTGCTGGCTGCGGGGGAGAATGCCGAACGATAGATCGGTGCAGCCGCTTCATCAACACGGACCTAGAGAAACGTTGGCAGGTCACCAGAAAGAGTCGCCTATGTTTCGTCTGTCTGCGGAGACACAAGGGTCCATGCAACGCCAGGCCATGCGGCAGCGAAGGATGTACGGGCCAACACCACGCACTACTGCACCGCGGGGTAGCAGCTACGAAGAGTACCGTGAGTGAGCCATTGACAATTGCAGGAGAAGCCGCCGCAGTGCACTGCTTTCAGACCGGCAGGGAACGCGAAGCTGGTGACGCCAGCCCTCTATTCCGATACCATACAGTCGTATTGCACGGTAAGAGCGGCCCAGTCAAGGCAGTGGCCTTCGTTGATGAAGGGTCGCACTTCTCGCTGGTGGAGGACGGTCTCGCGGACGAGCTTGGCCTAGAGGGCCCCAACCAGCCTCTGCACCTGCAATGGACTGGAGGAGTCACCCGTGTAGAAAAGAAGTCACGCAACGTGACTCTGAAGATCTCGGGGGCGCCGAAGGGACTCCAGTACACGCTGCCTGGAGTAAAGACTGTGCAGAAATTGGACCTGCCAGAGCAATCCCTCGACGGCAAAGCTCTACAGTCCAACTACAGGCATCTGCGGGGCATACAACTGGAGTCATACAAAAACGCCCGCCCAAGACTTCTCATCGGAATTGGGCATCTTCAAGTAGGGCTGGTGCTAAAATATCGAGAAGGCACAGCAAACGCGCCGGTAGCTGTTAAGTCCCGCTTAGGATGGACCATCTGTGGGAGAACCAACCAGAGTCAAACCATAGTAGCCGTTCAGGCGGCGAAGGACGAGCAGCAGCGAGCAGTAAATGCTCACGATAGTAGCGTTGAAATGCAGTGCTACGCAGCCGCGTCTCATATCGGCGGTAATGCCGATAATAAACCCCACAGCATCGGTATGTTGGCTGACGGGGCAACGAAAGGTGCGACCAAATTCGCGATCAAAAGCATCTCGAAGACGACGGTCGACGAAGGGCAGGACACGGAAACGATCAGTAAAGAAGCGCCAGATGTTCCGTTCCAGGGCTCCAAGGAGGCGGAAATCTATCACCCGGTACCGGAGAAACCGCGCTCTCGCCGCGACACGCATCCACCGGGCAAAGACCTGCCACTGACGAAGGATGAAACGTTTCCCGAGCCGAGCGTAGGGTTGATCGAAGGTAGCGACGATCAGGAGTCGGTCTGCTCGAGCAACAACGACCCCGACGGCGATGCGTTCCCGTTCGAACGGGACCTAGTGTCACCGAACAACTTGCAGCGGTTGCACGGTGACTCGACGGAGAGCGGTGACAATTCGGAACCGAGACCATCGTCGGCCGAGCCGTCGCCTAGTCTGTTTCCGGTTGACGCCGACAGGGACCACGCACACAACTCACTCGAGCCGTCGTTGTCGGACCACGCGAAAGCAGACGATAAGACCGACCAAAGCAAGAGCGGTCACTTAGAAGACCCCACAATGGGTTTACCGGAGGCCCGGCGAAGAAGTCCGCCGGATCAGCACTGGGCCATACCCTACAAGGACAGATTAAGAGGTAATTGCGATCACTCGCCATCTCGAAGATCTCTCAACGACGAGGAAGCGGGCGGTGGGACAACGGCAGCCTCCTGCAACTCGACGGTCGGTACCGGCCCGATGGCTGGCCACGCGGTGACCATTCCTCCGATCATCGAAGCCAGCGACGGTCAGCTGGTAAAGCAACCGTGCCACAACTCCGGCATCGATATTCGCGATCCGACTGCGGCGAACGCGGTAGCCGATGCCTGCGGTGGTGCAGCGATGCCACCTCTACCAACCGTGGCCCCGATCGCGACCAAGAAGGCCTACAGTGACGCCGACATTGCGCCGAGTACGGACTGGGTGCCGCCGTTTACGGTTGCTTCGACGCATTCGCACAACGGTTCCCCGCGCAGCAGCAGCTCGCTCGGGTCCGCCTCACACCACAGCGGCACCATCCTGTCGACGTCGAAAGCGAGTGGCCAGAAAAGGACTTCGAATGCGAGCTTCAGCGTAGAGGAACCCGAAAGCTCACGGCGCCACCGTCGGCGCTGGCAGTGGATCGACCGGAAAGGGTTCCGAAATCAAGATGAATAAGAAGCGGAGGCGGCAATCGTACCCGCCGGCCCGGGTCAAAGGGCTGACTGGTGCACGTGGTGACATTAGCCACACATTCGACTCGATTGAATCCACATCGAACACGGGTGATTCGAGACACATCATATTTTCAAGACGATCGTCCACTAACACGTTCATATGGTACCATCCTAGCGAGGGTGGTACGGCCAAACAGAAGCGAATCTAAAAGACAGATAGACAGAACCAATGAGTAAGGACGCCGGCAAGGGCATATTGATAGGGCCGCGAAAGCAGAATAGGCCAGGCCCGCGGGGTGACCGCGGGCGAAAAGAGAACCTTACGATTACGAGCAGTTGAAAAGAAGGAAAGTTGATTGAGATTGAGATTAGTTGAACACGAAAAGAACACGAACGACACACGCGCTGGTTGACAGTTTGACAGGCGAAGCGAACCAGGGCAAAGTAAACAACGCATAAAACTGTCAGGCGAGCCGGCTGCTCGCAGGCTAAAGTACGAAGACGTCGGTCTGCGCACTTGGGGGGAGTGTTACCGATGGCAGCGCCATCGGTAGAGCCTGCCAGCAGCCGCGCGCCGATTGATTGCACGCCATATAGCTAACAAGAGGTACTGCATGCAAGCGAGAGTGCAGCGCGAGTGTAAACGAGCGAGAGCGAGGACGAACCGCTGACGACGATAAGCGAACAAGGACGAATCTGCGGAGTGACAATCGATCCGCCGCGTATATCGGACTAATTTTGAGTCGCTTTAACCATCGCTTTAACCATCGCTTTAACCATCGCTTTAACCATCGCTTTGAACCATTGGAATAAAGGACTACAGAAAAGAAGAGAAACCGCGGCGGCGTAATCGATATTACTAACAACCCTGTCTGCTGGTATTGTGCTTAACAATTCCTTGTTGTTTGAGCAAAACTTTGTGATGAAGAAGCCTCCTTCATCGTGTGCGTTTATTATCTGAGCTACTACTTCCTTTGCGGCCTTGAATGAGTTAAAGCTGTCATTATAATCATCAACGTAGTGTTGATTGATTAATGGTGATAGTGCTAGTGGGTACTTTCCCTTTAGACGTTCAGCATTCTCATTTTTTGCTGCTTGAGCGCATGATGGGGAACAAGTGGATCCAAAGGTCATGACTTGCATAACGTAAATATCGGGGCGGCGGTTTTCGCAATCACGCCAGAGGAAACGTTGAGCGTTTTGATCCTCCTTGCGGATCTTAACTTGATGAAACATTTCTTTTATGTCTCCGCAGATGGCATATTCTCCTTCTCGGAATCTTATGAGGATTCCGAATAATGAGGTTGTGCTATCTGGCCCTGACAACAGCGCGTCGTTAAGGGATTGTCCTTTTACCTTCGCTGCTGCGTCGAAAACTAAGCGGGGTTTGAGAGGGATCTTGTTTTTATTGATCACTATAAAATGTGGTAGGTAAAAGAGCTGAGGTACGTTTTTTATTGATTCCGCCGGGGTAATTTTTCTTGCGTAACCCTTTTCGACGTATGATCTGAATGTGTCGATAGCCCATTTCTTTAGTTCTGGATCCTTGTTTAATTTGTTTTCCAGATTAATTAGCCTTGACATGGCGTAATCGAGGCTTAGTGGGAATTTATGATTTTCATTTTTCCACAATAGACCGACTTCGTAATGTCCGTCTTTGAATTTTAGTGTGTCCTTTAAGATGGCCCTTGCCTTTTGGTCGGCCTCTGATTCGGGTAACTTTTCGATTTGTTTTACACCGAATTCTTCTATTGAGAAATATTTGGACATCATTTGTTTAAGCTCGTCTTCCTCTTGAATTATCAAGGAGTAATTTGAATGGAAGTCGTTTGGCAGTTTCCCGTAGATTAGCCATCCCAATTTAGTTTTCATGGCTATTGGTTCTCCAATCTTGCCATATTTATGTTCGGTTCCCATCAGCAAATGATTATGATTTAACCCTATCATAAGCGCGGGTTGGGCATCGCTGAAAGACTGGATTGGTAAGTCCTTCAGGTACGGATATTTGCTTGCCATTTCCTCGTAGTTGAAGGATTGGACTGGCAGTCTCAAGTTCTTGACTGTTCTTACGTCTTTTAATTTGAACCCTTTCTTAGATGCTCCCTTGATAGTCATTTCTACTTGACGACTATTATTTTCCTCTGATTTCTTATTCTGTGTCCACACTAGTTGTAGTGGTATCTCCCTTCCCTCTAATTGCAATTTACGGGCTACGTCGGCCTCTAGCAATGTTACGGATGAGCCAGGGTCTAAGAACGCATAAGTATCAACTGATCTATTTCCGTTCGTCAATTTAACCGGGAGCACTTGATAATGGGTCTTTGAAGATAGTATTTCTTCGTGATGATTATTGGTCGGTTGCTCTTGGACTTTGACCTTTCTTTCATGTAGCATCCGATGGTGTTTCTCCTTGCATCCACCGATGCCGCATTGTTGTGCAAATTTGCAATATTGGATCGCGTGTCTATCTGACGCTAGACAGCCAAGACACAGCTTGTGCTTTGCCGCGACCTTTGCCCTTTGGGTAGGTGGGCTCTTTGTCAAGGCGAAACATCTGAAGGTGTTATGTGTTTGCTTGCAAATAAGACAGTTAGAGGTTCTGGTTACATTACCCTTGAACCTTTCGCTTTCGCTTTTCTCCCCCGACTTTCTGTCCGGGTTCTGATTGTGTAGATTTATATTGCCCTTATGTGTATGGGCGTTTATGGCTCCCACCATGTCCGCCGTTTTGGCGAACGGCTTGAGCCACTCACACAGATTGTCCAGGGTTTGGACATCTAAAGCCGATCTAGCGGCTGTCATATATTCGGCTCTTTTGATCTGAATCGGATGCGGAAGCTTGGCCGTCAATTCCATCACTAAACGATGATCGTTCAGATAGGCTGGTTTGTTCATCAGGTTAACATTTTTGACGATATTTTCCAGAGCGCAAGACATTTCGGCGATTATGTTTTTGGAATCCTTGCGTAATTTCTGCAATTCGGATAACAATTCCAAATACACAAGATCGGATCTTCCGAATTTCTCTTCTAAACGCTTTATTATTTCTGGCACGTTTTGTGCTTCCATCATCAATTGTTGTACACCCTTGAGGGCTGGACCGCACAATGCTTGTTTGAGGCGGTTCAGATTTTCCAAATCGGAAAATACCCCTTCTTCAGTTGTGTCGTCAAAAGTCCGCTTGAAGTTTGGCCAGTTCTTGGGACTGCCCCCGAATTTCGGTAATTGCATTAAGGCTTGTCTTTTCAGCAAAATTTCAATTTGCGGAGACTCTGCCTTGCATTGGGTCATATTTAGAACGGCCTTTTGAAGCTCCTCGTTCTGCCCCTTGGCCTGCTCTTGTTGCCCGATAATCATCCTCTCGAGGAGGGCTTCCAACCTGTTTTCGGTTACAGGAGGAACTTTCGCTAACTCCTCCAATCTATGGAGTTCGTACGCGATTTTCTGACACTTGGGGCAAAGCCAACTCTCAGGTGGTGTCGGCTTGCGCGTCAGTTTTACGCATTCAAGGTGGAAATAGCGGTCGCACTCTAAACATGTGACCATTTTCTCATCCTCTGCGTCTTCCCCCAGGCAGAAGCGGCAATTGCCTTTGGGGTTAGTTTTGAATTTATAAGGCATGATGATCGCCTTTTAAGTTGGGTTATTCCGGCACTTACCTGCCGTTCAAATTCCGGTGAATTTGAAATGACTCGTTACCTTTTCCTTACTTACCGTAGGATTCGGGTTTCTTGAGTCTCGCCCTCGATTTCCTCGCTGCCTTCTTAGACGAAGCGGGTCGGTGGTCCTCCTGGTGGATGAATCGACGATTCAGGAACTGGCGCTTGGGCTGCTCCGGTTACCAGCCGTATCGATGGACGTTATAATTGCCCTTGCAACTATGTTTATTAACCTCGTGGTTAATCGCCGATGCCTCTTATGTGGCTCAGCTTACTGCTCTCCTTGGAGCTTGGCAGATTTATTCTGCTTTTCCGTCTTAGCAACGCCGGTTTTCCGGGTTGCCGTGCCGATTGAACGGTCGCGGATGTTTTTCGGAGTCGGCCGGTCACCTGTGGTTCTCAGTCCGATTGTCCGTAGGACGACCTGTTCCTGGTGTCCAGATCTCCTTGGAGATCTCTTCGCGTAACGGGTATCGTTCGCGGAATGGTACTCACGACTCGGGCGAATACCTGCGATCGATGTGATAATGCACGGATCGTACGCGAGCGTGTGCTCGGTGAACAGAGTTCACACTGGATTGTAATACGCCTCCAGCCGTCTGTTGGTGAGGAACTCACTGTCTCACCTGGTGCGATTCGGCGTTGAATCGGGAGAAAACCTTCTCACGCTGGAACCACTTGGCATTAGCACTTGTGTTCCAGTCACCTAACGGAAATTGATTCCGGCCAATATGGTAATTGGTCTTAGTTTGTGATGCACTGCACTTTTACTTGTTTGACGGTACACTCACTTACTGTTCTTAATGGCGACAGTACACCATGTCACACACCGGTGACTAATTACGCGGGCTGGCTTCTCACCCTGGAGAACTTTGGTCCAGCCTCGATGATACGGTATGTATCACCCCCTTAGGGAACGCATTTTCGCCTGTGGCGTTTTTCGCGGACTGGCTTCTCGCACTGAAGAAGTGTATCCAGTCACGATGATACGATATGTATCACCTCCACTTGGGACGTTTCACTTGCTGTTCTTTGGGCGACAGCACACCTTAAGCGTGAGTTCGTACTTAGAAATTATAACGGATTATAATTTCCTCTCTGGAGCCACCATTTGTAGCGGCGCGGCGTCGACAATCTCGGCCCGCGAAGGTGGGCCAAGTGGGAATGTTGTCGCGTCGTCCGCACAAAAAGGAAGGGAGTGGAAAGGGGTTTTGGCGGATAGGGATTTTGGAATATGGAAGAGGGTTTGGCCAGTCGCTGCGTAATAAGTGAACGAGAACACACGTTACGCCGGGTATCGGTTATAATCGACTGACGTTTATT
>NC_071287.1:11801005-11808533 GCF_943735745.2 Anopheles bellator | reverse complement strand
GCAGCTTCCAGGGCCTCCGTGGTTCGGCATCAACACTCGTAGTGCCCGTACTTGTTGCTCCGCTTTTCCTGCCACTGCCTTAACATGGTCCTTCCACCCTAGTTTTTGGTTGAAGTTAACTCCTAGGTATTGCAGTGTTTTCCCAATTTCAAGAGTCGACTGTTGTAACTGGAACTGCTGAAGCTGGTTGGTCCGTTTTGACGAAAATATGATCGCCTCCGTCTTCTGGACTGCCAGCTCTAGCTCGTGCTCGGTCAGCCACTGCTGCACATTGACAGCAACGGACGCCGCTCCGTCGATTGCCGATTGCTGAGTGTCGCCTAGTGCCGTAATAAGGAGATCATCAGCATATGCGGTGATGGAGGTGCCTGGGGAACATGGAATCGTCAGCAGGCCGTCATACATGACGTTCCACAGGGTCGACCCAAGGATCGATCCCTGCGGTACACCCGCCGTAACTTCCCACTTCGCTACGCCATCATCTGTATCGTACCATAGCTCCCTGTTTGATAAGTAGCTCCGTAGAAGCCTAATCAAGGCAGCTGGGACCCCTCTGCTGCGAAGCCCCTCTCCTATTGCCGTCCAGTGCTATCGCGGCACAATAGCGTAGAACGCCTGGACGCTCAAGTCGATGTTGTAGTGCCTCCCGTGCTTGCTCCATCAGAGTTTCCATGGCGTTTAGCGTAGATCGTCCTCTCCTGAACACGAACTGCCGAGGTGTCTGGATCCAGCAGCGCCGAGTTCGAGTATCTCGTTCAGCCGCTCTAAGATAACCCTCTCCAGTACTTTGCCGACGCTGCTTATCATACACAGCGGCCTGTATGATGTGGCGGCCCCTGGCTGTTTCCCCGGCTTGGGAAGAAGAACCAGCTTCTATCGTTTCCACTCCGGTGGGTACTCACCACTCTCCAGATGTCTTTGAAGAATCATTCGAAAAGTGTCAGTGTATTCCAAAATGGCCGTTGCCACTGCTGCATTAGGAATCCCGTCTGGTCCCGGCGCCTTTCTCGGGTTGAGTGACCGCGCGATGCCCTGTAGCTCACTATTAGAGATTGGACGCAGTTCAGCCCCTTCATCCGGCCCCATTGACGACCAAGTTGCCGTCTGTCGTCGGGGAAACAGTTCCTGCACGATGGTTTTTAGAGCGGTTGGGTCCGATTCTTGCGGTGTACGCCCACCTCGAATCCAGCCCCTGACTATTCTATATGACTCGCCGAACGGGTTATTTTCTACTGAATCAGCAAGTTCCCGGAGACAGCGGCGTTTGCTCCGTTGTATCGCCCTTTTTAGTTGTTTCTTGGCGTCGCGAAATAACTGCGCCCGCTGCTCTCGAACGATCGGAGCAGCCGGTTGATGAAGTCGCCTTGCCGCGTAGCAGCAGGCTGCCCGAAGTTCGGCGATTTCGTCTGTCCACCAGTACACCGGTCGTCTTAGATGCGTGGCTGGGTTATGCGTCCTGCGCTGCATGGTTTCATCGCAGGCTGCTGTCAATCGATTCGTGACTTCCTCTACTGTTGATGCCCCACCCAGGTCACACGCAGCCAAAGCTATCTTGTAGGCCTCGGGGTCAAACTGCTTGACACACCAGCGCTTGAACGATGCTCCAGTCGGGGGCCGCCGTTGTCTCGCGGTCGGGTGGTTGCCGACCGTGAACCGTATCTGCGCGTGATCGGATAGCGTTAGGCAGTCCACTACTTGCCAGTTGTTCACAAGACTCCTTCATGCGAAGGTGACGTCGACAATTGATGAGGGAGTCAAATGATTTCCGAGGAATGTCGGGCTATTGCCTTCATTTACACAGGCGAGCCCGATTCCCTCCATCGCTTCTAGTAGCGAAGTGGCCCTACTGTTATTGCTTGGACATCCCCAGGCGGTATGCCACGCATTGAAGTCACCCCCAACCACTATCTTGGGGCACCCTCTCAGTGTGATTTCCAATCTCCTTAGCATACTCCTGAATTGCTGAGTATTCCATCTGGGCGGCGCGTAGCAACTGGCATAGTTTATACCACCAACATCCGCCACCACTACTCCGTCTGTCTGGCATCTCACTCGTTGAATTGGCTGCTTGCCACATGCATAAATGGCAGAGCCTAAACCGATTGAGGACTTCCACGTACCGGTATTCGGAATCTTCCACGGGTCGGAGATAAGGACCACCTGAGCTCCCCCTACCCTAGCGGCCTGGTCCAACAGTTCCTGGGCCGCCTCACAGTGCATTAAGTTTTGCTGTATCACTGCGCAGAGGAGGGGACGCTTACTCCTTTGCAGGCCCGGGAGCCCGTACGGTGTTCCTCTCCGCAGGTGAAGCATCGCGGGTTATTGGTACATGTGCTGGCAATGTGACCATCACCTGTGCAATGCCAGCATTTTCCGCGGCGGCTCTCTACTATCTCCGACGTGCACTCTTTCTCCTGATGCCCCGGCAGGTGACATCTATAGCACCGCGGCATTGTGGCCGTCTTCAGTGCGCGGAAGGTGTTCATTGTGTACACCATTGGTACACGCATGTCCACCAGCTTCTGAGCCCACCTAGTCGGTAGCCGTACCACGGCCATCTTCAACTCGCTTGGCAGCGTCCGCATGCTGACCATCATCGGTATTTCCTCATTGATGGGTTTGAGGGCCTGCACTATGCATGTTTTTACGTCTTCCGGATCGAGCGCAGGTTCCAGATGCTTGACCAGCACCGCCGAACAATCCTGGAGGACCTTAACATCCGCGGCTTTCTCCCCGAGGGAGTTCGCAATCTTCTGCTTCAGGTCCGCACTCTTAACGGTGGGTGGAACCTTGATCAGTATTGCACCGCGCGCCGTCTTTCGCTCGAGCTGCATATCGTCCCTACTCGGGAGGTCTGTTCTGAGCTTCTTGTAGCTCTCTGTGAAGGTGACGTTGTTCGCCAAGGTCACTTTAATGACGTCCTTTCTTGGGCCCTTCCATATCGAGGACCCCTGCTGGTGTTCAAGGTGTTCATGTTGCGGCTGCTGCGACTGATGATGTTGTTGGTGCTGCTGCTGTTGCCGCAATTGGCCCTTGGCGTTAAAGCGAGCCTTACGTTCGGCCGCCGTTGGCACCAACTGCCAACCGACTTGCTCCTGGTTGGTCCGCAGATTCCATTCAGCCGATCCAGTGGCGCTACGAACTTCCACCATTTGTGCAATGGTGCGCTGGGTGTTGCTCATTTGTTGTTGTGACTCAAACCCCACCGCTGGCTGCTGTCCTGCAAATACTTCAGCTAGAGCCATTTTGAGCGCTGCCTGCATTTGCTGCTGAAGGCTCGGCTGCTGCTGTTGTTGCTTCTTCTGCTGCTGTTGGTGCTGCTACTGCTTCGAAGCCGGTTCCTGTTGCCACTGCTCGTGGGGTGGCTGCGATGGCTTCGCCTTCTTTGGTTGCTGCTGAAGTTTTTGTTTCTGCTCTTGCTGTTGGAGCTGGTACTTCAGCTGGGCCAACTCCTGTTTGGCAGTCTGAGCCTCCTTTTGTGCTTTTGCGCTGTATTCCAGCAGCATTGCATTTTGCATCGTCAGCTTTTCTAGCAGCACTCGCAGGGCCACCAACTCTGCTTTAACATTCTGTAGTTCGCTGATTTTCTCCTCTTGCTGCGAGCCGCCCAGCGTGCGGTCGTTCACACTATCCTCGTCGCTATTCTCGCCCCCTGTCGGCTTGGTACATTTCGATCGCGTATTCGTTTTGGCCGATCCCGCAACCACTTTAACCCACCGTTCGGTCGGTTACACATTGGCGCGCACCACGCCCTGCAGGTCGTGACGTCGTTGGTGTGCGAACAGCCCGAGAGCGACGGATGACTCGATGGCGGTCGCCGGTACCAGTACCAATACACTGTCGACCGTCACTTCGTACTTTCTTCCTTTCTACTTTAATTCCGCCGTGCTAACTACGCCGGATGATCCTGAGCGTTTAGCCACCTGCCGGTCGTCGAACCTAGCTCAACCTTGAGCTAGGTACCGTCGGCGGGTTTACGTTCACGGTCACAGTTACTCCAACTACCGTTAGGTCCAGCGCTATAGTTTGTTGCACTATCGGTTAACCGCAGTCAATCCTCCACCGTTAAATTCAATCTTCTTTCTTCTTAGTCACACACAAGCACGCCAGCTAAAAAAAAACACGTCTGTTTGCTATGACAGCTAAACTCGCACTCCTCGTTAATACCCCTGTGGTTGGCATTGTGTTGCCTTTCGATGATAGAATCCTGTTCCAATTCGTCTGTGACATCTTTTAGTCTGTTTTGCCAAGTCGTTTATGAAATTTCTATAGTAACCAATTAGTTCGAGAAATCCTTTGATTTGCTTTGTGGTTTTAGGCAAAAGGCAGTTTAAAATTTTGTCGATTTTTTTTGGGTTTGGTTTAACACCATCTTCTGTAACAATATGACCTAAAAATTGGTTCATAGCTATGGAAGTAATGAATCCGTCTTCTGCTGTATAGACTCCTGGGGGTACAGTGATGTCTGCAAGTTTTAGTGTTCGTGGTAAAAATACGTCACCATTTTGCTCGTATACTGGCAGTTTTATGATTTTCGCTGAGTTAGCGTTGATTTTTACATCGGGTGGTCCCATGTTTCTAAGAGTTGTCGGGTGGTCCCATGTTTTACAGTTGCGTAAGATATGTTGACATGTCATTTCTATCTCCGTATAATTCGCGTAGAATGCCTGCAACCTCTTCGAAAGTTCGTGGGTCTCCGTTGACACAAATTGTGTCGCGTGCTTTTTCTTCGATTTTACTGATGACAGTTTGCTCGTACAGGTTGTACACCTCTTCATCCACTCTGTGTCTGTATAGACTGTATAGACTCGGCTGTACTCAACCAAGAGTTTTGATTGGATCCGGAATGCGAAAAACATCCGGTCGTGCTGCTTCCCGTGGGAGTACTGCACTTTGTTGCCGTAACAGGTTGTTTTCCTGTTTGATGGCATTGAGTTCTTGCTGCATTGCTATCATGCTCTCATACAGAGCTTGCATGTTAACAGTCTTCATGTCTACGTATTTTCGGTTTTTCACTTTAGGGAAGGGTTGAAATTTAGGCACACACTTTCACTTGTGTTGGTACTTACTGTTGGTTCTTTACCCAATCTTAAATGGCTGAAGCCAATCGCTTGGATACAGTTGCGTCGGAATGAGGGCGTCACGAGTCTTCTACGGGGTGAGGGATGGCTTGGAATTCTCGATGAATCTTCTGCCGGACGTCCACTACTACGGATTGAGCACAATCTCACTAAGTCAGGTGTCAAAAGTTCGTGTCACTGGCACTACGGATTGAGATCCAGCATACACTGAGCACTAATGCACCGTGAAACAGGCACGTATTTTGGCACTGTCCCTGGGCACTGGCACTGGGTTGAGTCCGAAACACTTTCGCTTGTCACTAAGTAATGCTTGTTCCGTTTTTCCTTGCGTAGAAAAGGGCCTATACGGCTGCGCCACTTATGTTCTTCGCCCCTTGGGGCGATTAAAAAAAAACTTTGTTATTATGTATAACTGCTAAACTGAACTCGTCGAGAGATGGATGCGAACTAGCTCGGACTGTCTTAAGCTGAACCTAACTGACTTAAGCCGAAATTACTATCCTATTCTGGCCCTAACTTGATGACTTAGCTCGATCGGGTTTCGTCTAGGACGCTTCTGTTGCACGATCGCACCCGCTGTTGATTTCGCGTCGCCGTCGTCGCGAAATTGCTGCGTTGCGTATGAACGATTGTTGTTCTCGGATCGTGGGAATTGCGTGGGATTGCCATGGGGCGACACCGTCCGTGCTTCCCTCTAACAATCGTTGTTTACGTGGGATCGTGGGATTTGCTGACGTGGAGTTACACTGTCCGTAACTGTGTATCTTTCGTGAATGGGGAAAAAAGAAATGCGCTGAATTGCTATCTCTCGCTTTCTCTGTCTCTCTATTTCTCTCTTTCTATTTCTCTCTCTTTTTCTCTTTCTCTCTCTTTCTCTCTTTTTCTCTTTTTCTCTCTTTCTTTCTGTTTTTCTTTCTCTTTCTCTCTTTCTCTCTCTATCTCTCCCTTTCTCTTTCTTCTTCTCTCTCTCACACACACTCTCACTCTCTCACACTTTCCCTCTCTCTTACTCTCTCTCCATCTCTTTCTCTCTCTCTCTTTGTCTCTCTCTTTGTCCCTCTCTTTCTTTGTTTCCAAAAATTAAACACAGTTTAATGCAGGAAAACTGTAGTTTCCCCCAACATCACACTCAAGATGGAGGGAATGAGGAGTGGTAATAGGTGGAAGAGGGAAGGGAAAGGCTTATAACTCAAACCAATCGATTTAGAGATCACCAAAACCTAAGAAACAATACCCATATTGCCCTAGGACGTATTTTAAGGATTGGGGTTGTATGGGTACCACCCCTTCCACTCGTCCTGCAAAGACCAAATTTTGTCACATGGTTTCTCAGATGACTGTCAACTATTGTGCAGGTTTTTATGAAATTCGATTCATAACATGTGGAGTATTTAATGATTTAACAGTTAGTTTATATGGGACGGGTAAGAAAGCGGGGAGTGAGGGGTTCTAACCATGACGTTGCTCTTCTCCGCCCCCTAGAACCCTTGTATACCAAATTTCGAGTCAATCGGTCCAGTAGTTTCGGAGTCTATAAACAACATACAAAACAGAGCTGCATTTTTATAATAAAGACTGGCTGCCTCGACAGACTTCGTACTGTCTCCTTGTTTCCGTCTTTGAAATTCCTTTTTGAGTTTTGGAGCAAGTATAACTGGGGGCCAGACGAAACGTAACGTAACGTTTTTGGCATTTCAGATTAATGCCAAACTGCTGCGCTTCCGTCAAAAACGTTTATGGTCGGCCGACCGCAAATCCCACCGATAAGTTCTTATTTGCTGGTATAGCAACATCCCGGGTTAGGGTCGGCGAGTGTCTCTCCGCTTCTATTCCCACTCCTTCTGGTGTGCCTCAAGGGAGCACCCTTAGTCCTCTCCTTTTTTCCCTTTTCATCAACGATTGCTCTTCTGCCCTTCATCCCGTCAATTTCCTTCTGTATGCCGATGATGTCAAATTCTGGCTTCCAATTGCATCCCCTAATGATGCAATCTCCCTCCAACGTGCTATTGATGAGTTTGCCGACTGGAGTGCCTCGAACGGTCTCTCTCTATGTCCTCCTAAGTGCTGTGTCATTTCCTTCTGTAACCCCCCTATTAAGAAACTCGAACGCGAAACTCGAACGGTCATTTCAGTTCATTTTGCTGTAGCTTTCTCTTTCTGTCTTCTCTCTTGTTGTATTCTGCTTTCTCTCTTACTGTGTTCACTCGAACGATCGAGTTCTCGATTCGAGTTTCATAATAGGGGGCTAAGTCTAGCTCCAGACTTACTTGGAGCTATACTCTCCATGGCTCTCCTCTCCCAAGGGTGTCTACGATCAAGGATCTCGGGGTCCTACTCGATGACTCCCTCTCCGTTTCCCCTCAGGTGGATGCAGTCATGGCAAAAGCCAACAAAGCCCTCGGCTTTGTGACTCGCATGGCATCCGAGATCCGCGATCCCTGGTGTCT
>NC_071287.1:11771793-11798005 GCF_943735745.2 Anopheles bellator | reverse complement strand
GTGAGAGAGACTCGCTGACGATTCGCTAAACAATTTCTCGCGGTTTCGCTCTCTGTCTGGCGCTTGAGCTTACCGGGAGATACTCTGTCTCAGTATAAAGAAAAACAATGCGTATTGTTAACTTAATTGTGACGCGGTCAGAGTATAAAAAGTACCTACCTTCCTCCCCACCAATTTTCAGCCAAATCGGTTCAGCCGTTCTTCAGTTATAGGTGTCTGGACGAACAACATGTCCAATTTTCTTTTATATACACAGCTGGTCAATGAAATAGGTAAATGTATGTAAGTTGCATTATTTGATCATTTTTCAAAACTTATTGAATTCATAAGTATTACAATGATAGCACAAGATAATAGTACTAAAAATCAGATAAAGATGATCTAAAGGAGGAGAAAGGAGGCCCCCGCTGATAGAGCAGTCGGTAACGCTCGAATAAGAAGAAAAAGAAGAAGAGGCAAACTGGAATTCATTCCTTCCAGCATCATTCATTCCAGAAGCATTATTAATGATTGCATAGAGCTTTCCACCGCAAATCTGAACGACATAAAAAAGCAAGGAACAAATAGACGAAATGATCTCCTCTTTAACACAAAACATAACGATTGCTCATAACTCGGCAGTGCCCAAAGTGATACCCGGAAGGTTCAACATTATCATCCCCGACGAAACAATAAACCTCACCAAAATCAGGAATGCGTATAGGAAAAAGTGGCAAAGAAATAGAACGAACTATACCTACCAACATATCTATCACTTCCTAAGTATGGCCATCAAACACAACCTAGATAAAATCAGAAATGAAGCATGGTCCAAAAATCTAGAGCAAATCAATAGGGAATCGTAGAATAAAGAAAAGCTCTGGAAATTAGTAAAAACAATTAAAACAAGCATAGTAGTATGCCCCCCTTGAAAGCAAACAACAGGACTCTAATCAGCGCCAAAGAAAAATGCGAGGCAATCAAAATCCAATTTGAACAAGCGCATCACATTACGGCAAACACGGTGAGCACCGTCGAGAGGTCAGTTGGTAGAACCATCAGTAAATTCCTAACAAATAACATAGCACACAAGTTTCACTCGCAATTGAGCACCCCAGGAGAGATTAAACAAATTTTGAAAAATTCAAAAACCAAAAAATCAACCGGATTGTTTAAAATTAATAACAACTCGTTAAAACACCTCCCAAACAAAGCCATAATTCGTTGAAACCAAATATTCAATACTTGCCTTAAAATCGGCTACTTCCCGGATAACTGGAAAATTGCGAAAATAGTGCCAATTAAGAAACCAGATAAAGACCCTTCACTTCCAGTCATCTCCTTCACTCCTTCTCATCAACATGGGAAATTTTTTTGAAAAAATTATAAAGTTATAAAAATTATATCTAACAGAATTTGATCATTGACGGAGAGGAGAGCATTATACCCAATAATCAGTACGAATTTATAGCGCCCAAAAGGGACGAAAAATAGAAACAACGAGGAGTGCTAAAGCGAACCCGTTATTACAATGTGCCGCTCGGCACCCTTGCCACGATCATGTCAATTACATTATTGGATGTTATTGGACACACTTCTACTACTACTACTACTACAGAAGAATAAACAAAGAACGCTACAGTTGTAAGGAAATTCCCGTTATGCTTTGGCCACAGTAGTATATCGTACATGCATATTGGGCTTTTTGTGTTTCTTGGCCCTCGATTTCTGTTGTTGCAGTGTGCAAGCCTGTTCTTTAAAGAATCAGCACCTCATACCGGGGTAGCTCCTTGGTCAGCAGTGCGCTCACTCATGGTTCAAAGCGACTGCGATCATATAAAGATTGGCCTTCCGCCACTGCTGCAGGTGCTGCTTCTTTGCAGGCCGAAGACTTCTCAAGAGTCCGTTTTATTCCGTTTTTTAGTGTAGTGGATTTCGTTTTGCGCTGATTCGACTTCTAAGTCCTCCAAACCTCCCCAGGCCATGCCCATCCCTTTTCCATTTATCGACTGCGGCTTGCAATCGACGATTTATAGCGCAAACTTTGGGAAAAGAGGAAGCGCACATACATACCACCACCACCAGCACCACCACCGATTCGAACATTCGCAACGGGTCGGCGGCCAGCTGACGGCAGTGACATAAATCGCCTTTTTACACACCTCTCACGCATTCACGGCCCGACCTTCTGCAGGGAGCGCGCCGGGTGCCAACCTACGCCGATGGCTTTCCCTACTTTCCACCTCCCCGCCCCCTACGATAAGGATCAATTCAGGCGTAGGTGAGGGCGGGCTGGGTGAACAAACCGACCGCTATCTGTGCAGGGCCACCCGTTAATGCAGGTAAAGATTTTAAAAGAGGCATGAAAGATGCCTCTAGGAGATTAGTGTGGCAAATGATGGGTTGCTGAGGGTTGGATTCGGTTGATAGAGAGCAAGAGAGAGTGTGTGTGGTGGTCTCGGGGGGTCGAAAGGGAGCCGGGGAAATAATACACCACACAGCAAGAGCGGCAGCAGCAGCAGCTCAAATCGGAGCCCCAAATATCCTGTTACAACCGGCGCGACTAGTTAGGATGGGAGCCAAAACAGGGAGGGTGTGGTGAGGTTGGGAAAGGGGGGGACCAAATCTTTCTCTCGTGCTACAGCCTGCTTGAGCGGCAGGACTTAACGGCACCAGTGAAAAAGTGACCTACCCTTAATAGTATTATCGTTAAAGAGAATTTACCATCCATTCGGAAGCGTTCGGATCGGTTGACAGGTTGCAGCAGTTGGCTTGATGCCACAAAGATTTGTTTTCGCACTCCTGTACTGTTTCCCTCTCTCCCTCTCTCTCTCTCTCTCTCTCTCTCTCTCTCTCTCTCTCTCTTTCTCTCTCTCTCTCTTTCTCTCCCTCCCAGTTTAAATGTCTTCTTTTCTTTCACATTCTCTGTTTTTGCACTTCCCCTTCGCTTCTTTTTACCGTTCTGTGCACAATGTCCTACTTTATCCTTCAGTGCACACCAATTGCCTCATTTCTTTATACACTTAATGTGGTGCTATTATGATTCGCTTTCTCGCATGGTGTCCTCACTTAACACGACCTCTTTCACCCCTACGGTTTGTTTATTTACACCTGTTTGTCTTTCTACCTGGTTCACTCGGGTTTTCCGGCCATTTCCTGTTTACTTGTTGCTTTCCCTCTCTGTCTCTCTCTTTCTCGATCAGTAACACTGCCCGTTGTGATCGAAACCCTCAAATACTACTCCAGACAAAGACAACTTCCACCCGGGGTGATATCACTTCAGAACGCCCCATTATTGTCCTGGCGTAAGGATAGCGAGATCCACGCGGCACACGCCATCTTCCGCCATCGAGATCGTCCGGGAAATGAGGTTGAGCCCAAGGTGCTATTTTTATTGTTACTAGTGCGGACCACAAATGACAAGGATTGTCCAGCTCAGGCTTCAAACATAAAAAAAGAGCACGAGCATCGAGCATGACAGCACACACACACACACACACAAACTGACGACCCTATTGTTGTACGAAGGTACGTAGCACAAGGAGCGCGTAATTGACGACCTTCCTTTAGCGACGGCCACCCCTGAAATGCCAAGCGACAGCGGCGAGTTCCAAGGATGACTCCTTACGAGGGCTTCCAAAACGAAGTCGTCCCGGATGGCCGGATTACATAAATGTTTATGATGCTAATATGTTATTTTATTGTGTTTTAATAGATATCATGATTTTATCTACCGCTTCACTTCCGTGTCGTGGGTGACCCCACTCTATGTTTGTATGTGATAAAAAACCGCCATTTGTTCGGAGGGCGGTTCTTGGGTAAAATCATGAGCGCGTATATGTGCTCGATGTGCTTCGATTGCTACCGCAGCCGCAACAGGAAGCCCTTTTGGCCTGATTGAATTTATCTCTCGGATCCGCTACGCACACGCCGGAATGGACCGGGACCATTACTTTGATGTTTAGGTTGTCGTAAATCTGTGACACTTCCCCATCTCGCATCAGGTGGGCATCCGTTGGCCCTTTCGCGTGACAGGGAACGAATAAGGTTCATTTTACGGGTTGGTTGCGTTGTCGCTGAATCGCGTCACCGCGCGTTTAACGGGCTTTAGTAGTTTAGTTTCCAGGCTCAATAAAGCACAGTTACACATAGTGCGCAATCATTACACACACACACGCGCGCATACAGACACAAAGAGTGATCTCTCTTACGATCTGGTTTCGAAGTAGTCGAAAAAGGTCCACATTGGTCTTGGTCGCTTCATTCCCAGCGTCCTATCTTCTCCTCGGAATATGGTGTGGTGAATCTTCAGGGAGCACACACATGGTCAAACAGTATTGTTCGATTGTTTTACGGGGGTCGAAATACATCTGAAAACCAGTTGGTATCGGTAGTTTTCATTTCAAACCGAATAGACGTCAAATAATATACCGATCAAGTCGTACACAGAATTTCTAGTAGAATACGTATCCGGCTGCTACATTTGTTTTGAATAAAGGGTGGGCCTGCCAAAAATTGTTCAAACAAAAAAAATTGTTAATCAGTAAAACAATTTAAAAAAAAATCAAGTAATATTTCTTTTGAAAACTAATTTTATACACAACATGTAAAAAATATTTTTCAGTCCTCCATCTTAAGGAATATGAATTGCCGAACTTTTCATTTTACTCCTTTCATCCAATTTTGCACCGTTTTCTTGGTCGCTTTCTTTGCTGCAGAACTCCATTTTTTTTAAATTCTATCTTACTGACAACTGTTTCCAAGTCTTCTTGAGGTTCCGGTTGATGATTGCCCAATATTTTTCAATTGGGTGAAGTTCTGGCGTGTTGGCGCAGTTCATGTTTTTGGGCACCACCTGGACTTTGCTTGCGGCATACCACTCCATGGCCTTTCTTCCATAAATACAAGATGCTAAATCTATCCAAAACAGAAAAAAAACCTTTGTATTTTGTTAGGAAAAGCAAAAGACGTTTATTTAGGCACTCTCGGACATAATTTTCCTCGTTGATAGTCCCGATCGCGACGTAAATGCCACTTTTTAAACCATACGAACAGATAGCCTGCCATACGAGATATTTCTTTGCGAATTTCGATATCCTCATGTTCTCGCAAATATCTGCCACCTTTCCTTTTCCAGTTGCCGTGTAGTACTCCTGTCCAGGAAGCTGTTTAAAGTCTGCCTTTACATAGGTTTCATCATCCTGCACTACGCAGAAAATTTCGTTAACGTTCCATGCACACATTCCGCGATAGTTTTCTGGCCGACATGTTTTGCTTTTTGTCACGATTTGAAGTCACTAATTTCTTGTAGGTAGTCAGACTAGCTCGTTTCAAAGCTCGACGCACGGTTGTAGACGATACTTCCAGCTTGCTTGCGACATCTCGGACGGAGAGTTTGGGATTCCGCTAGAAACAATTGATCAATTGTTTCGTCGCTTTTGTGGTCTCCTGGTTCCGACTCCAGCTGATCCAGTCTTTCTGACTGTCGTCAAACGATCTGCGAATACTTTTCATACATCGGAGACCGTTGATTTGGCCACATTCAAAAATTTCGCTAACTTGGCGTTCGAGTAATTCGGATTTTCGCACTGACGATGCAAGATCTTAATATGATGCTCCTCTTGTTTCGACGCCATTTCCACAAATGAAGGGCAAGTGTCAAAATCGAATTATATTGCATTGTATTGTATTGTGTTTCCAACTTGACGAGTGTAAGGCTTAATCAAGCGTAGGTAACTTAGGATCGATTACAAACATTTATCTTATATTATACACTGGACAAGGGCGAGTTTGAACATAAATTAAGGCATACAAACATCGATCACTGACAAACGGAGACGCTGACGAAAACTGGATAAAGAATTGTAGTAGTCAAAAAAGTCACATCCCAGATTTTCCGGAACGCGACTTCGAGACCCGGAATAGAGCGCAGCGAGCGAGCCGGGACTGCCAGATTTAGTTGGCGTAGTAACGACTGGGAGTCGATCGTGTTGTTCATCAGTCCAGCAACGAAACAGCACTGTGCAGTGGCTCGCCTGGAGCATAGTGGTTCAAGGCCCAACATCAGACAGCGCGTGTTATAGTTCGGAATAGAGTCTCTGGTAGACCAAGGTAATTCGAAGAATGGCGTAGCGGGTGAAGCTGCGCTGTATACGTTCCAGGCGGGACATGTATGTATCAAGATAAGGAACACAGGGATACTCCAAACAACACAGGGATACTCAAGGACCGAACGGACAATACCGCAGTACAAAGATTTGAGACAGACCGGATCGCGGAAATAGAAACGCGAATTTGCCTTTCCCTAACGTGCCAAAATTTCCGGTAAAAAATTTCAGCTCGCGGTGTGTGGCGGGCTTAACGCTGGTCACACTATTCACATCGCACAGTATCGCTTACGCTGGTCGTATCCCAGCGGGCAAAATCGCATGGTCGCACGACACTTTTCGGCTCGTTTTCGGCTCGTTTTCATTGAAAACGAGCCGAAAACGAGCCGAAAAGTGTAACGTCGCAGCGTGACTTTTGGGCATGTCACGCTACGTTTTCTTCATATTCTCTATTCCCTTTTTTTCGTGTCGCACCGGACTACCCAAAATGTCCGGTGCGCATTTCAGCGCAAAAAACATTCAACTCACAACATTCAGTTTATAACTATTAACTATTTTATTCAATTTTAAAGTTTACATTTAATTTCTTTCATCTTCACGCTTCAAGCTTCACTAATAACTTACGCTATCGAACACTGCGAGTGCCATCCCTCGTTGGGGTGCTGCCGATGATATGCTGCCGGTGGGCCGAGACGGATAAAAAGGCTCTTCCGCGGTCCGATTCTGCCTCTTCCACGGTTATGGTCCTCCTCATGGTCCTCATGGTCCAACCCTGCTGAGGAAAGAATTATGAGTTAGTACAGCGAAATTGCTCGAAATATTAACGATAAAACCAACCTGTTCCATGCACATACACCGAATAGTTCCTAATCCCTTTTGCACTGGTGCCCTTTTGCTGCCTTTTCATTCGCGCCACTGCTGCAAACTGAAACAAACAAAGAATTATCTATTTGTGATAATATATCTATGCGTTTTTCACTGCAAATATGTGAAAAACACCGAAAAACTTACCTTTTTGCACTAGCACATTTGCCCGTACTTCCAGCTGTGTTCGAACCAAAACAATCTGAGCTGTCAAAATTTTTTCAGTCACAACAGCTGAATCACAGTAGAATTTGAGGCGATTACGATGACCAAAATAATTATTCAAAAAGCGTTTCTACTTTTGTGTTTTCTTCTCAAATCAGTAATAAAAGGTCTATTATATTTAGCAATGATCACAGTTAAGACTAACTTTGATCGAAAAAGAGCGTTAAGGTGGCCAAATTACAAAAAAAGAACTCACAAAGTTTAGACTTTTTATTTGACCACCTCGATGGGGACCGAGCGTTGCATGTGCGACTTTCGCTAAAATCGTCAAAGTCTTGATGTTGCAGTCAAATATCGACAAACACCCAGAAGAGGGAGAACGAAAATCTTCTCGCTCACGTGGAAAAAGGATGGCGGTTGATACAAGTCGATGAAGTTGCGAGACACAACGAGTCCGGACTCGAGTGTGGGCCTGAGGGGGGGTGAGGCATGAAGAAACAGGGAGAAACGGCGAAAAGTCGCGCGATTTTGCCCGCTGCCCAGCGGGCGATTTTGCCCGCTGCCCATTGACCCATTGACTGCAACATCAAGACTTTGACGATTTTAGCGAAAGTTGCACATGCAACGCTCGGTCACCATCGAGGTGGTCAAATAAAAAGTCTAAACTTTGTGAGTTCTTTTTTTGTAATTTGGCCACCTTAACGCTCCTTTTCGATGAAAGTTAGTCTTAACTGTGATCATAGCAAAATATTACTGACCATTTGTTACTGATTTGAGAAGAAAACACAAAAGTAAAAACGCTTTTTGAATAATTATTTTGGTCATCGCTATCGCCTCAAATTCTACTGTGATCCAGCTGCTGTGACTGAAAAATTTTTGACAGCTCAGTTTGTTTTGGTACGATAGGAGCTGTAAAGTGCGTAAATGTGCAGGTGGAAAAATGTAAGTTTTTCGGTGTTTTTCACATATTTGCAGTGAAAAACGCACATATATATTATCATTAATTGTTAATTCTTTGTTTTTTTCAGTTTGTAGCAGTGCAGCGCCGAAGAACTTTCGCGGAAGAGCCGGGGAAAACCTTCATCGGCAGCAGCATCATCGAGGGATCAAAGTGATCATATTTTACTTTAGTGAATTACAGGTGCAGAAAAAGAACGGAATTGTGTATTAGTGTAATTAAATTGAATAAAACAGTTAATATAGTATTTGCGAGTGCGAGTTGAATATTTTTTCGCACTGGGATAATGCACTCCGGATGTTGGGATTTCTGGAGTGACAATGAAAGAAAAATAGAAAAAGAACATAAAAGTCACACGCTACATGCCGAAAAGTCACGCTGCGACGTTACACTTTTCGGCTTAGATTGGGCTTGAATTCATTGAATCTAAGCCCAATCTAAGCCGAAAAGTGTCGTGCGACCATGCGATTTTGCCCGCTGGGTGGGATCTGTCTGTCCGGCCACATGAAGCGTTCTGGCATTTCAGATAATTCCCACACTGTTCAAAACGAGTCCGCTTGTGTCAAAACGTGTATGTATCGGCCGAGGCGTAAACCCGGGCCTAAAACCGAGCGTAAACACTGTTTGCATACGCTTTGTTTACAAACATAGGATAATGTAAGTTCTTATTTGCTGGTATAGCAAGAAAATCTAAAAGAACAGAAAAAATATTCAGAATTCAATTTATTTCTCTTCGACTTACGTTTGTGGGAACAAAAACACGAATGTAAACACGTTTGACATTTCGGTTTTATATTTGAAACCTGCCACACGAAGCGTAAGCAATCTGACGTTTAAACGGTTCGATTTGCGCATCGTCTGGCGCCACAGTATGAACGTTCTTTGCACTGGTTCCGGCGTACTCTCCTCCGCCTCGTCCTGTCACTTGTCGTGGCTCCGGCCCATCCTGTCATCATGTCACTTGTCTGTCAACGACGCCGTGTGTGCTGCTGTAACGTGGCGGTAGCCAGTGCTACTGTGCATGGTGCACTTATAAACAGCGAAATTGTACCGCAGCGTGTTTCGTTTGGGATGGGTTCGAATGTTTGAGATGTTTTTTGCTTGGGAAAAATTGTGATGGGTTAAATTCGTGTCAATTCCAGAAATCCCTACCTTGAGATGAATGAGGCGATACCAGCTTACAATTAGGAATGCCAGCGCCAAATCGTGAATGAATGACGCATATAATCGAAATGTTTGGTGCATGTTGCGAGATGTTTTGGAGGTGCAATGGTTTTATTGTCTGGAAATTTCCGCCAAACACTGCCAGTAATTGCAAGATCAACGGGTTGCTGATGAAATGAATTTCTTCTCTTCTTATTGGACGACAACCGCTGAGCGGTCTTAGCCTGCACCAGAGACAATGTTAATCTCTGATGCTTTCTGTAAGGGTTTGTTTTTATGGTCGGGGTTGTTGGTCCTGCGCCAACCACCCCTCTGTTACGCCGCGAATCGAAAGCATGGCTGGTTGTGTGACAACCGGCTCCGGGATTCGAACCCAGGCCAGCCGAAGCCAGCGAAGCGAAGACAGCGAAGAGCCTTATCGACTTCTCGATCACGGGGGGCCCATTTGGCCCATTTGCCTTTGGGGCGGAACATAGTTCGCCGGGTCTGCTAGTATATACTATTTACTAAATTACTTATTTTGATGATTGCAAATTACTATCTAATGAAACTGTGAAGAAAACTGTCACTGGCGATTATTTTTAGAGAAATTATGCGATGCCCAATTGAGTGACGTTTTCCATGAATTAGCGAGAGCTTCACTAAATTTTTGTCGGAAATGACTACGGGCCTCATCCTCGGTTTTGTCCAATACCTAAAATGATATCAAACGAACGTTATTTCAATATACAGAGAATATACGAAAACCTACATATCTGTACCAAACTAAACAAAAGAACATGGGTTGAAATTACTTGAAACCAACATGTGAAACGCATGGCAATGCCTAACATATTTCCCACCCTTAGAGTTGTAAATTGCTTACCAGCGTTTCACGCAGATAGTTGAGATCCTTCTCTGATGATAGTTCCGGCAACCCGGTCGAGATCATCATCGCAAACAGAGACAGTATAAGGCAGCCGTGACGGCGTAAACTCAAGAAGGCCTGCAAAGATACGGTGAAAGAGGACGGAAAAGAAACGCAAGATGAAAAATTGAGAGTTGTGAAGATGGCTTTCGATTTCTTACGTCTTCACATTTTTGCTGAAAAAACCGGAACTCCTGTGCTTCACGATCGGTACGCCCATTGTTGATAACGTACACAAAGTCGTGTGTCAACACGAATGGCACGCGCTCTCGCCGGAAGCCAAACTTCTCTTTGAAATGGCCTAGTATATGACCGAAATCAATGTGAAATAGCTGCCCCGTCTTTTTTACCATAATGTTGTCCGAGTGACGATCAGCCACGCCAAGTACGTACGTCGCTACACAGTATCCGGCACAACTAAGCGTAAATTCTTGAATAGCTTTCGCTAGCAGGTCGTCGGAGTTATTGTGCTCCTTTAACCAAGCAAGTAAAGAGCCTTTTTTGAACGGTGAAGTGGCAGAGAACATGCCACGCTCCTTTTGGATGTTGGCGATTGTTTCCGCATTCAGTACTACTTCAATCAGACCTAGACGTCGGTCAGTGCTGATGCAACTGTACGGGTTCATGCGCAGATCCATACCATCACTTTTCCAAATGCGATCCATGATGCGCAGCATCTGTAACGTCAACATGTCCTGCCGCAGATCGTCTCCATTCTTAAAAATCATATTGATATCGTCGCCGCTTCGATCACTATTTTCATAAACGATCCAGAGAGGGCGCATTTTCGAATCCATCACCTTGCATCGATCGATACGGACGGTCCGGCATCGGAAGCTTGGATTTAGCGGGCTAATGACGTCGCTCAAGGCATCCATTACACTGCGCTCAGATAGCTTGTCCATCAAAAGCGCGCGGCATTTTTCCTTGCTGCCTCGCTTTACCGTGTCGGAACACGCTTGCAGTTGTTTCAAGCACTGCATTTGCTTCAGTAGCACCGTCACGTGTTCCGGGCTACCTTTCAGATATGCTTCGAGTATCAACCGGAAGCGCACTTGCACTGAGGGGACAGAAATCTCCGAACGCAGATGCCAGAAGATGAAGTGTCCGATGTGCTGATTGTGTAACGCTCGCTGTAGCAGAAAAAATACAAGATCGCAGTTCAGGTACGATTCATGTTTAAGTGCCTGAACGAGTTGCAAAAGATATAGTAGAAGCTCGTCGTCCTCAATCGTGCGCAAGCAGTCCACCGCATATCGCCGAACATACTTATCCGCGTATGCGTAATCTAGCAGCTCAAGAGCACGCTCAATAAGCAATTTGGGCCATTCCTGTAGTAGCGATACTATTTCCGCCACCTCATCCCGATTGTTCCATTCGACGCAGTACAGTAGACAGGGTAGTCCGTGTGGCATTTGCTTCATGCATTCGCGCCGTTTTGCCCAAATTGCGTTACGCTCTTGCTCGTGGATGTCGTTGAGTCGATCGTTGTACATATACCTCGACAAGATCTGCATGATCGATCGTGTATCTTCGGCACTCTCTCGGTTCAGATGCTCGTTACGTGTACACTTACGGGTCGCTTGCAACAGAAGTTCATCCTCACTCGGATATAATATTGTTTTATTTTCTTGAGCGTAGTTACCGAAACTCAGCAGCAACGACGGTTCAAGTCGTGGATTAGGTTCAACCGTCCCTAGCGGGTGCAATATGTCGTCCGATTGCGCATCCTCGGCGTACGTCCAAATGTAGAGCGTTGCCGAGTCCGTTTTCAGTTGGTTCTTGTAGTCATAGACCATGGTATTGACCCAGGCAATCGGATTGATCAGGCCGTCCTTGGTTCGTCGCGTCCGCATACCCATCCCTTTAGCTGTGCGGATGTTCTCGTAAATTACAAGGCATAAGCGTGCCATGCGAGGCACGTTGCTGACGTGAATATCGAACTGAATCGTTTCATTCCAGCTGGCAGAACCTTTGTGCAGCGGTACCAGCCGTGTCCGTTCTGTCTTACACAGTGACTTACCACCATGAAACAAACCCAATTGGACACCAACCTCGACGTTACGGTTCGAGTCGCAGTTGAGATCATGTATCTCGTGCACTGTGCACTGCAGTTTAGCATCAATCTCCCAGCTTGTAAGATATTTCACTTTTCGTAATGTGTGTTGTGGCGGTTGGGATTGTTGTGATTGCTGTTTGTGAATGTTCACTATACCGCAACTAGTGACGCCTGTCGTCAAGGATGTAACGGACCCCATTGAGCTCGTGTTGCCCGACCAATGCGAAAAATCTTCGCGTGCCTCATAGATATCGTTTTTGAATACCTCGACAGTGCGAATCAGGCGCGGCACGAATGTCGGAGGTTCGTCGCGTGATAAACAGTCCTGCACGTACTGGAATCGATTGATCGGATGAGCACCGTATATATACTCTTCGTGGCCGCACACTTTTAGTATGTAATCGCCACTGTTGTCATTACGGGCCTTCGCCAAGAATTGCTTTTTCTCGAGGATACGTTTGAGCACTTCGTCGGGTGTAGCCTGGCACGTCACCTTAACTGTAACCTGCATGTCGACACTGATCGCCACCACACAGAACGAGTTATGCTGTGCTATATGATCCGGCACTAAACGAGCCAGCTTCACAGGATACTGGTAGGAGATTCGGTCCATTCGGCTCATGGCTGCTCGCTGGGAACCGATCTCCTCACCAAGGAGGCTCATCTTGGTACGAAAATCATTCACCTCTGGATTGTTTAGCGTTTTCTCTAAAATCGGCGTTCCGAGCAATGAATTGATGTTGCTCATTAGCTGGCTGTTGACTGACACGACTTTCTTTTCAACAAACTTGAACATCCCGAATACTGGCTGTACATCGATCAAACGCTTCGATTCATCGTGTTGTTCGAAGCTGCTACTCGTTGCGGACGGAAGCGTGCTGAAGTAGTAGGTGGTCTTGTCGCCTAAGTGACCATAGAGTGGGTAGCGTTCTGCTTCCTCCCACACATACTATGCAGAGTGTAATTGATCAGCCATAAATTATTGGTTGGTAGAAGTCAGTTCAATGTAGTAGTATCCGGACCGAAAATTAACAGTAATAATTTAGGAGAGAAAACGAAAGAACGGTTAGTTAAATTTAAAAAAAACACAATCAATTACTCCACAGAAACACACAAAAATACCTCAATTGGGTGCTGAGGTACGCAGACCATCAAGAAATATTACTTTTTAATCTAAAATATCTACACTACTGGCCAATAAAATAGGTAAATGTCTAAAGTTGGTACAATTTTAACTGTACTCAAGCCGCTACTAAACCAATGATCACCAAACTGATACTGTACTTAGATACACTAGTTTACGAAATTTTTCGGCTATGTTGGAGATATTTATGTTAAAAGTGATAGGTATGTTACCGCCTATTTTGACAGTATTTTGATATGGCTTGGTCAAAATAATAGGTACTTCGTTGTATACGCTGTATGCATCAATTTTCAATTGTGAATCTAAAAAAATCGTTGTTTTCTGGTGGAACATCCAGAATGAGCAGAGGGACTCATTGTAACCCTGAGCAAAGAAAGCTTGTGAAGAATATGCGCAACGAAAGCGCAACGTACAAAAGTATCACCAAAGTACGAGGGCGATTCAAATATAAACGGTAATTTTGCCAGTGTACTCAGCAAGCACTTCTGAGCTGGGTGATGGAGTGGGGGAATTAAGTTCAATGTGTTAGGAAAGGGAAGCCAGCTCGGTGAGGCGCGCCGGTCTGTTTTGTCCTCAGTACAGCCATGAGTGAGCAAGAGGTTCATGTGTCCGTTGCACAGCGGATTATTATTAAGTTTTTAACTTACGAAGGTGTTAAACCATCGGAGATTTTAACTCGTTTGAAGGCACAGTTTGGGGACGCAACACTGTCCCAAAACCGAGTATTCACTTGGGCCAAAGAATTTAAGAGTGGGCGTGAAAGTGTACAAAACGAAAGCCATGATCGGCGCCCAAGATCAACCGAAAATCAGAAGCAGGTCAGGTTGGAGATCAGTGAGAGACTTCTGCATCGATTCCGGCAAGAAGGAGAAGACTTTTTGAGGCGCATAGTCACTTGTGATGAAACATGGGTCCATCATTACACCCCAGAATCGAAAATGGCGAGTAAGGAGTGGCGGAGAAAAGATGAAGAAAAAGAACCGCGTGCGCAATTGGTTGATGACGCGCCCCCAAACTTTTTATCAACAAGGAATGTTCAAGCTTCCAAATCGTTGGCAGAAGTGTGTAGAACTTCAAGGAGACTATATAGAAAAAAAATGAAGGTTTTACTTGTTCATAATATTACTTAATAAATTTATAAAAAAAAATTACCGTTTATATTTGAATCACCCTCGTACTAGGAAGATCAGTAAATTGTGAGAGAAATGCTTTGTTGTGGAAAAAAAGCAAGGAAACGTGAGGTAAACCAAGAAACACCAAGCCATCGACAGATCATCGCATACCCCTTTTGGTCAAAGCGGATCAGTTTGGTTCGTCTAAAGCGATTTGCTCAATAATAAATAACATTATTAGCACAAAACCTGTCCATAGGCGGTTGCAAAAAGCTAATCTACCAGGGCTAATTGGAAGAAATCGTTACTATTGATTAAAAAAAACAGTGTGTAAACACGTAATAGTTTGCTGCTCAATATCGTTCTTGGGAAGGTACTGAAGGTTACGAAACATTGGCATAATATTTTCATGGAAGACGTTATGTTGCCTTACGCAGAAGAAAATATGTCACTGAGATGGGTATTTCAACAAGAAAACGATCCCAAGCATACGTTGAAGCTTATGAAATCGTGGTTTGATGGCAATAATGTGTCAGTTTTGCCTTGGCCAACACAGTCTTCTGACTTAAACCATATTGAAAGCTTGTGGAATACCTTGAAGCAAAAGTTAGCTGGACAATATTTTTCAACCAAAGATGAATTGTGGCAAAAAGTGCAGCAGGAATGGTATTGGTATGGTATTGTAGAACATAGGAAAACCAAAAATTATTAACATACTGACACCCTGATACATACTCCATGGCATAAGTCTGTATACTGGTGGAATGACGATCTTACAGTTCTACGTGCGGAGTGCAGACGCATGCGCCATCTGCTGCATCGCATGCGTACGAGTCTCGAAGTACGAGTCGCCAGAGTCGCCGACCTCAGACGAATCAGAGGACTGTACCGGCAGGAACGAAAGTGCAGCAGGAGGCAGTGCGAAGGTAGTGCCGAGCTCGTACGACAGGTTGGGGGCAACCTGTTCGGAAGGCCGTACCAGATAGTGATGCAAGCCGTGCACGGTCCCTGGACCCCACCGGCAATGGACCCAGCGGTAATGGACAGCCATGTTGACGAGCTGTTCCCACAGAACCCGCCCGCGGAGTGGCTGGACGCACCTCCGGAAGACCATGGTGACGATTCAGTACGACCGATAATACACGTGGAATTTCTCGTCATCGCTACCCAGCTGGCCCCCAAGAAGGTATCTGGGGCGGAAGGGATACCGATCAGAACCAGCCGTGGCGATGAAAAAATACCCGGAGGCGTTCCGCCGGCTATACCAGAGATACCTGGATGAGAGGCGCCTCCCGGAGCAGTAGGAGGTCCAGCGGCTAGTCCTGCTGCCCAAGCCAGGCAAGCCCCCCAGCGAAGAGCTGTCCAACAGGCCATTATGCATGCTGAACACAAGCGCGGGGCTTAACAGTCGGGCCGTGACAGCTGGAGTACCACAGGGCTCGATCCTTGGGCCGACGCTGTGGAACGCTATGAATGACGGGATATTATCTGTGGATCTTAAGCCGGGAGTCCGCATTGTAGGATACGCACATGATTTAGCGCTACTGGTTCCGGCCACTAACCCACGGCGCGTAGTCGCGAGAGCGGAGAGTGCGATAACTGTCGTACAGGCATGGCTGGGCAAACAATCCTTAGAGTTGGCCTGCATCAAGACCGAAGCCCTGGTCTTCAGTAGCCTAAGGAAGTGCAGGCAGCTTGCGTCCAACCGCGCGGGAGACGCGAGGCTAATGGCGAAGCGCACGGTGCGGAATCTAGGAGTCGAACTGCAAGACCACCTGAACTTCAAGCCGCTCGTGCTTGCAACAGTGGCCCGAGCGGAAAAAGTGACGCGAGCGGTCGGCCGACTGATGCCGAACTATGGCGGCTCCTCTGGAGGCAAACGGAAGCTACTGGCCGCAGTTCCTGCTGCGGTATGCGGTGCCTGTGTGGTCTGGAGCCTTGCCATTCCAGTACTGGCAGCGGAACCTGAACGCTGCACAGGCCCGTGGAAGGAAGCGAGGAAGGAGGAAGAATATGGGCTAGGTGGGACATATTTTATTCCTCTAGTCATTAAGTGAAGTTTAAGTTTGGAATACAGGATGGCAACGTGAAAGTGATACCCTTTAATTATATCATAAAAATCAAAAAAAAAATTTCTCTCCTGTAGCTGTTTCAATAACATGTTACATTAGTAAATTTACAATGTATTTAGTTCAATTCAATTTTTTGCCTTTGTGTTTGATTACGTCCCGAGGTCGCTTTTCGGAAGCATCATACGACGCACGCACGACTTTGTTAGGAATTTCTTCCCAGATTTAGACTGAATGATTCCTTAAAGTGTCCAGATTCATATGCTTTACGTTGTTTAACTTTCCTGGCATGTATCCCCAGATATTAAAGTTGAGTGGGTTCGGAAAACGATAAGGGCCATTCAGAGGAACTGATGAAACACGGCCAATTTTGTTTGCACCATTTCTGAATAGCCAATGCTTTATGCGGAGGTGCTGAATCGTGTTTAAAGCAAAGCATCTTTCTTTTACTAAAGTTCCTAGATACAAGGAAGCAAATGGCTTCTGATAACGTTTTGAAAATTGTACTGGTTGTTGATTTTCACAACCCGATCGATGAATAACAGTGGTAGTTTGCCTTTTGCTGATATTGCTCCCCAAACCATCACAGTTGACGAATTTTGGTACCTGTACACTCCAATTATATCCTACCTCTACCTCTCTTTTATCGGTTGGTATATCACGAAGACTTCCACCATAGACGCGACCATTTTGCTTGTTCAAAGTAGCCTCCAAAGTGAACAATTTTTATCCGAAAAAATTATGTTGTAAGCAGCGTGCGTCTTCAGGAGCATCCGAGATCTGACAACCCTGTCGGTAATATTGTGGAGAGATAATCCATGAATTCTCGGCTTCTTAAAAGAACTATATCCAAGATCCTTTTTGATTATGTTTTGCATGGAGGTGTGACTCATTTTCATATCACGTGCCATTTTTCTTCCCAAGCGGACCGGATTTCGTCGAATACGCTCCTTCACCGCTATGCATACCGCTGAAGTCCGTAAAGCCCGTATTTTCCCCGGTTTCTTTTTGTGGACAACTGTACCAGATTCCATGAAACGTTTGATGGTCCTGTACACGAATTAACTGGTCAAGTTCACATTTGACAGCTTCCACTTCATCTGAATGTCTATGAGGTTTTGAAGATGCAAGATCTTGATTTGTTCTCTATAAAAATCCATTACAATTTTCTGGTGAACGAAACACAAGCACTGACTTTATCACATATGCATAAACTGTAAACATAGTACTTCTTCAAATAGTAAACAAAGATCGAACCTATAGCTGTAAAAATTAAAATGATGGGCACTCGAATGAGTGTATCACTTTTTCGTTGCCACCCTGTAAAATCAATGTCCATACGACATATTGATCTATCACACTCACTCCGGATATTTTATTCGAAATTATTCCACTAGATTCATTCCTATACGTAAACGGACAGCAACCAATAATCCAGGTAAGTTTATTGGACAGTATTCAGTGACAACCAAATAATGTTGAAATGTTTTCGCTTTGCTCGTTTCAGATGTCCAACTAAACTGGGATGCAAAGGATTCGAATGCAAATGCAATGCAATGCATTTTACAACGCGTCCAAGGCGTCGAAGGCAGCTACGCACCAAATTGTGAACGAACCGCTAGTGGAGTGAAGAGTGTACGCGAACCGAAAAAAGAGAGAGAAAATATACCGAAATGTACCGACCAAATACGAACTGTTTCATTTTGGTTAGGGGGAATATGGGAGAAAGAAGACGAAAAAAGCGAGAGAACACACAGGTCAGAGACAGGGGGCCTTTTGGTGAGAGAATTCAATCCACTGCTCACTCCTTGGACCTAACGACTGCTCACAGCGATTCCGCGAGAGCGAAAAAAGCGAGAGAACACACAGGTCAGAGACAGGGGGCCTTTTGGTGAGAGAATTCAATCCACTGCTCACTACTTGGACCTAACGACTGCTCACAGCGATTCCCCCATATAATGCTTTATGGGAAATAGTCTTCGAAGTAGCCGATGAGAAGATAATGAGCTGCGGATGAGCTGCGGAATTTGAAGTGAGAAGAGCGAAATTGTTCACTGGGTAGAGAGTTCATTTTTCGCGGTCCAATCCTTGCGCCGTTTCATGAAACATTCGCGATCCTGAGCAACTGGCCCATACAAAATTTGTATGAGACCCCTAATGGTTCTCGAAAGGTTCGTGAAACATGAACGTCAAATTGCGGTCCAGGCACTCAATTTTGTCCACTGGGCATCATGAAACTCGTACGGAAACTTACATGTGATAAACGGACTTCCGTCAACTGTTTGCTACGGAAAGAGCAGCTCTGTTAGGATGTCTTTGATTTTATCAATTAGTTTGTATAGTTTATGCTCCGCAGGGATAGCTAGGTAGGCCGAAAGGATACTGGTGGTTTTTTTCATTCATGTGGTAGCTAATTACCCCGTAAAGAAACTAATTAGCCCGGAAGAAAGAAGGGCAAGAGCAGGTAAGTGTTTTGTATTCCTATGGTTGCCGCAGTCCCGAATAGGCCGGAAAGATACGGGTAATTTTTTTTATTCATGTTGCTACAGCAGTTGCAAACAGGGCGAAGAGATTCGGGTAAGTATGTTTCTATTTCGGAAAGTATGGTCAAAAACCCTTCCTTTGAGATGCGAAATTTTTTTTTGAACCCGCAACAAAATTATTACTATTAAAAATCGATTGATCATTTTCGATTTTGGGCACACTTACTCTGGGGATGTAAAATTCAGTGGGTCGGATTTACATCGCAATATTTTGCGATGAATCGTAATATTTTCAGTTTCTTCGCTATCACTGTCGCTATCGAAAACGTAATACGTGGAAATCATCTTAAAATTTCAGAAATATAATAGCAAGAATCGTACGCACATCTGAACTGCTATCTATGTATGTTTATCTGTGTGTGCAATGTTTATAAAATGCAACAGAGTGACAGTTCGTACTCGAAGAGCTTGACAAGCTTTCACTTGAAGCTTTTTAGCACATTTTAGCACATTTAGCACTCGGCTTCTCGGCTTTAGTTTCTCTAATTGAAAACCGTGATTCCGGCCATCGAGTTCGACAATCGAGAACGAGAAGTTCACTCCAATCCACCGTACGAGTTCTGTAATAGGGGGGCATGTCATAAGAATGGCGGACGACGAACCATCCCGGAAAGTCTCCTTAAGCCCGGTCCACACGCTACGATAACGATACGATAATCGGCGTAAGTAACGTCTCCGGAGACGTCATTAATGTCACTGACGCAGATCTACAAATCTCAGCAAACGAGCATCAATTTGTGAACAAATTTCAAACAAATGTCAGTTTGTCGGTTGGACATGTTGATGTTTTGTTTTGGCCTCTTATTTATATTTTAGACGCTTCGTCAACGTTCGCGAAAGTGTTTAATTGAATTTATAAAAAATTATTTAAGTCTGCCATGTCTTTGGCAACTAAAAATTAAAAAAATATATAGTGATCGCAATAAAAAGGCGGAGGAATACGATGCGATTTAAAAGCCATTTCCTCGACACTGTAACCTCTTCGCACGTTCTTTTTTCGCTTTTTAACCGAAAAGCACAATGCTAAGGCAAACCAACACAGTGTTGCTTCCATGGCTGTTTCCATAAAACTGACACCGGTAAATCCGTTGTTCAACAAAAATCGTCGCGTCTGGACGGACGCTCCACACACAGCTACTTTGACAGATCGTAGCTAAAAATCGAAGCCAGAAATCGTAGCGTGTGGACCGGCCTTTAGGCTAGACCCTGTTTGAGATGGAGGGACTGCGTCCATAGAAACGCACCAACGGCCGAGATTAGGATGTGGTGGACGAGGGCGCTTGACCGCTAGCCGTGGAAGGAGTTTTTGAGGCAGGTCAAGACCGCTCGGCGGTTTCACCCGTATATTGGGTGAAATAAAAAGTTTCCGAACCCAGGCCAGCTGCAGTGACAGCGAAGAGCGTTACCGACTGCTCTATCAGCGGGGAGTTTGAAAGTTACAGCGTCTACATAGTGAATGAAAATAAGGGAGGAATTTGCTATATTCTCAAATATTATTTCATAAAAGGGAAGAATGCATCGCAAGCATCAAAAAAAATGTGCAGTTTATGGCGAGGATGCTGTTTCAGAAAGATTAGCTCGTGAATGGTTTGCTCGTTTCCATAATGGAAATTTCGATGTCAAAGATGCATCTCGCTCCTCGGTCGACCGAATACCGAAAAAGTCGATGAAATTAGGGAAAGGATTGATCAAGACCGGCATGTTAGCAGCTATACCATTGCTGATGAGTTAGGCATCGCCCAAAAAACAGTTTGGAACCATTTGAATAAAGCTGGATACAAAAAGAAGCTCGATGTTTGAGTGCCACATGAAATGGCGGTGAAAAATTTAAAGGACCGAATTTCCATCTGCGAGCCTCTGCTGAAACGTAACGAAAACGACCCATTTCGGAAACGACTGATTACTGCTGATGAAAAATGGATCACGTACGACAATAATGTGCAAAAATCATCATGGTCGAAGAAGGGTAAACCCTCTCAAACTGTGGCACAGCCTGGATTGACGCGGAGGAAGGGTATGCTGTGTGTGTGGTAGAATTATGAGGGCGTGGTCCATTTTGAGGTGCTGAAATATGGCCAGAATTGCAAAAAAGTATCCAGCGTTGATCAACAGAAAAGGCGTTGTGTTCCAACATGATAATGCCAGGTCATACACATCTTTGAAGACCAGGCAACAATTGAGATCGCTTGGCTGGGAAGTTTTAATGCATACACCATATAGCCCTGACCTTACACCATCAGATTACCACCATTCCAAATCTCTCCAAAATCTTCTTAAAAACCGTACGTTAGGATCAAAAGAAGACTGTGAAAAAGAGGTGTCTCAATTTTTTCTTTCTAAACGAGCGAAGTTTTACGCTGATGGAATTATGGTGCTACCAGAAAAATGGCAAAAGGTTATCGATCAAAGTGACACATACTTGCTTTAATGAAGTTTCTTATAATTAAAAAAAATGTGTTTGAAATTTGGTTAAAAATCGGCGGAAACTTTTACTTCGCCCAATATGTAAGTAAATACAAGGTGTTTCATTGACGATGCATGATTTCATTTGGTTATAAAAAAACGGCTGAATATTTTTCAATGGTTGAAGATTTGTTTGAAAGGTTCATTCATGACATTTATGTATAAAATATAATTCTAGTTGCAGAACATTGGTAAATATAAGGCTGTCTAAAAAGTTACGGAAGTTTATTGCGTGAACTTCAAAACATTATTTAAGATATTTTCAATTGTCCGATTTGCGTCAAATATGCACCATTTCGTTGGATTTTTTTTGTTCAAACCTTTCTACTGCCTCTGTTGTAAAAGGCTTAGTCGTTATTGGTGAAAAACTCGAGCAATCCATTTTCACAATCCTTTCAGTCATATCAGTTTTTCATCACTCAGTTTTTCATCACTCAGTTTTTCATCACTCAGTTTTTCATCATCTCAGCTTTTCATCATTCAGGAAATTTTGTAATGCCCGAAAAAGGTGTCAATCGCTTGGTAAAAGGTCAGGACTATACGGTGGATGCATTAAAACTTCTCCACCAAGCTCCCGAACTTTCTGGCGAGTTAATAAGGACGTGCGTAACATTTTGTTGTCCTGGTGGAACTCAAAACCACTTCCTTTTGCCGATTCTGGCCGATTCTGGGCAGTTCTGGTCAATGGCTAACTTCGAACGGTCCAGTTCTTGACAGTAGAGATCTGAATTTTGTACATAGCCACACGGCAGCAGCTCATAATAAACGGTTCCTGTGAAGCTCCACCATAAACCCAGTAGAACCTTATTGACCGTAAGTCCTGGTTTGACCACCAGATTAGATGCTTCATTACGCTTAGACCACGATCATTTTCACACAGTATTGTCGTATGTATCCCACCTATTCGTTTCGTAAAAAATGGGTCGGTTTCGTTCCGTTTGGCCAAAACATCGCAGATGGAAATTCGAGCCATAACGGATTTTTTTTGTAAATACGATGGCGCCCAATCATCGAGCTTCTTTGTGAATCCAGCTTTGCGTAAATGGCTTAAAACTGTTTGATGGTTAATCTTTAGCTCCAGACCGATGCTTTGACTATTAACATGTTGATAAACTTTTATTATTTCTGTAATTTTATCGACATTTTTAATGGAAGGAATTAACCTTTCAAATAAATGTTCAACCATTACAAAATATTCAGCCGTTTTTTTTTAAACGAAATTAAACCATGCATCGTTAATGAAACACCCTGTATTAAGGGTTTTTATTGCGTATTTCACGGCATTTTCGGCGTACGGCATATTGCGGCGTATTTGTTCTGTAATGGGGAAGGATTCCGACGCCTCTTAAAGGATACATAGGCTTTCGTCTCCCACTCCTCCTAAACAAGTCAGTGTCATGCAGAACGATAACATATTTTCCGAACATCCAACATCCATGGCTGGGTCAGGGGGCCGCGGCAACGAGGCCCCCTAAGGGTCCCACGACGTTTAAGGACCTTTAACAATACGTCACGTGGCTCTCCAGCGTGACAGGGGGTTGACGCGGGACCAACTACCCCGCCCCCAAAAACCAACAGCAACAGAAAGCCAATGTAATTTAGAAACCGGAACTACGATAACGATCATTTGCAACGAAAAAGGAACTGAGAGGAGCTGAGATCCTGAGGCAAATCGATTGGGCCCAAGTCGCGCTGCAACTGGATATCGTTGCACTACAAGAGATGCGCTGGTTAGGAAGTGGTTCGCAGAAAAGGTGTGGTAGCACCTACGATATCTACTACAGCTGCCACGACCGCAACCACATGCTTGGAACCGGCTTCGTCGTGGGTCTACGGCTGAAGCCGGCGATGAACGATTTCCGACCGCTTAACCAGAGACTATGCACCTTACGCCTGTCTGGCAGATTCTGCCATATCAGCCTGATAAACGTTCACGCCCCTACCAAAGACGTAACTGAGGAGGAGAAAGACTGTAGCAGATCCATCAGATCTGCTAAACAGTCAGATCTTTCATACCCGCGAAATAAGCACATCTTGCCAACAGATGCAAGGTCAGTAAAACTTAAACAATATCAACCATGAATTGCGAAATAGGCAAACACGCACCCTATAAACAACCGCGTAACAAAACACCACGCGCTCAAGCAATAACCCAAAGCAAGAATGTGACGCGTTAGCGGTCATCGGCCACACAGAAACTAGACCACCCATAAGATAAACATAAGAGCAGAACAGATCCCGGGAACGCAAACTCCAATAATATAAAAAAAAGTTTCAACGACTCAGAGAACAAGTATTCCTGAGCCGGAGAATAAGCTCACAACTCCGTGCAGCGTTTTACTTCACAACTTCTCAGCAACAGGAAGGGCCCAGTCCCCCGACCAACTGTAAGGCGGGCACTATCCCAACGATTACTACCGTGTAGAGGAAGACACTCTAAGTGTCTTCCTCACAGTTGTCCGGTCAACTACATCGGAGTCCCCCCGTGACTCAAACCAGAAGTAAGTCGCGTTCAGACGCTGCGCCAGTCGAACCAGTATGGTTTACTCGCCACTTGACGAACCGAACGTGATTAACCGATACCCGATCATCAGTACCAGCGTGTAAGCTCGAGCCATGCCATGCAACGGCATTTCCGCGGGGTAGGCTAATCCCACCACAAGACCATTTCTATGGCATTCTCCTAAAGGAAATGGACAGATGCCCCAGATATGACGTAAAAATCATTCTGGGGGTCTTCAATGCCAAAGTCGGTAGAATGCCAGTGTACCGCTAATACACCAGTCTTCACAGTCTACACAAAGAAAGTAACGATAATGGTTGCAGATTGATCAACTTTGCATCCGCAAGGAACCTGGTGATTGGAAGTACCAAATTTGCGCGAAAGCACATCCACAAAGCTACGTGGGTGTCCCCGGATGGCAATTTTACAAAGCGGTAGCAGGTCACCGAAACAACTTCATACCTTCATACGTCACCTGCTGCCGCGACAAGGTTGGAAATCTGATCCGTCATCAGCCAGAGGTCCTCTAGCGGTGAGACCAGCAATTTGATGAACTACTCAATGGCCAATTTACTGAGCAGCCAGAAGCTCAACGGCATACAAATCTGCTCCTGCCACTAAGCGTAGAGGAGACCCGAAGGACCATTTGTCGACTGAAGAACAACAAAGCACCTTGCACCGACGGGATTGTAGCCGAGCTCATACAAAATGGAGGAGAAAGAGTAGAGTACGAGATTCATCAAATCATAGCTGGGGTAAAGGATAGCGAATCGATGCTAGGGGTATAACGATCTCTGAATCGATGCTAGGGGTATAAATGCAATTATAGGGGTATAACGGTGCTCAATACCGCCTATAAGATCTTCTCTCCCATTCTGCAAGAACGATTAGTCCCATATCGATCGATGAGATAGTTGGCAACAATCAGGGAGGATTCAGAAGAGGAAAGTCTACCACTGATCAGATCTTCACCATGCGCCAAATCTTGGAAAAGATGATTGAGTACAAACAAATAACATATCACCTCTTCACCGACTTCAAGGCCGCATATGATACCATAGCCAGAATAAAATAGTATGAGCCCACTACTAGTTTCGGAATACCGGCCAAACTTACCAGACTTGTTAGAATGACCATGACCAACGTCACAGGCCAGGTGAAGGTGGATGGAAAGCTCTTCAATGCCTTTGCCATCACCAAGGGATTGCGTCAAGGGCACGATTTAGCTTGCCTCCTCTTTAAGATCGTGCTGGAGCGAGCCATCCGGGAGTCGGGAGTGGAGACCTCAGGGACAATCTACTACAAGTCCAGCCAGATCCTGGCCTATGCTGATGACATAGACATTATAGGTCGACGGCTCTCCGATGTAGCTCAAGCCTGCACAGGGATTGAGCAAGCCGCGGAGAATCTCGGTCTGCAGATAAACGAAAATAAGACCAGGTTCATGATGGTGCTACCGTCAACAGCCTCACCAATAACATCGGCGAGCATACGTGGGGGTGACGTACTAATAGGTGAACGAAAGTTCGAAGTCGTTCCGAGCCTCACCTATCTAGGGTCAAAGGTTAGCACCAACAACGACATAACTGAGGAGATTCGTGCCAGGGCGCTAGCAGCCAACAGGCCATTCTACAGTGAGAGGAAACTATTTTGTTCACATCTCGTGTCACGACGGTCGAAGCTGGGGTTATATAGAACCCTCGTAATCCCAGTACTTACAAACGCATGTGAGACATGGACACTATCAAGAACTGACGAAACCCTCTTAGCCGCGTCCGAGAGGAAGATGATAACATTGATATTTGGCCACATATGTGGGGAGGGACAATATAGGAGCCGCTACAACAGCGAGCTGTACGCAATGTACGAAGACCTGACTGTCGCGCAGCGTGTGCGTGTGCGTCTCGCCAGGCTCCGTTGGGCTAGTCATGTCATGGGAATGGCGAACGACGAACGAGCTTATAAAGTCCAGAGGACAGAGGGGGCATGGTAGGCCCCGTGTGAGATGGAGGGATTGCGTAGACCGGGACGCAAAATCGGTCGGTATTCAGATGTGGTGGACGAAGGCTCTCGATCGGGAGCGGTGGAAGGGTTGCTTGCGACAGGTGAAGACCGTTTGTAGCCGGATTAAGTAAGTAAGTAAGTAAGTAAGTAAGTAAGTAAGTAAGTAAGTAA
>NC_071287.1:11771425-11771693 GCF_943735745.2 Anopheles bellator | reverse complement strand
AGTAAGTAAGTAAGTAAGTAAGTAAGTAAGTAAGTAAGTAAGTAAGTCGTATCGTATGCGCCAGTGCGTTGTAATCCTGTAGAGGATTACATAGGCAATAAGAGAACATAGGCAATACTTCAAATCATACGAACACTTCACATATATGGAACTAAATTTAAATCGGTTGTAACGAATAGCACTAGAAGGCTCAAATTTGGACAATAGGTGCGACAAATTATAAAAACAAAAATGGCTTACTTGGTTTGGTAATAAATCTCGAGAACAT
>NC_071287.1:11752874-11771325 GCF_943735745.2 Anopheles bellator | reverse complement strand
TTTGGTAATAAATCTCGAGAACATAGGCAATACTTCAAATCATACGACAAACTGGCACTTGTTTGAAATTTGTTCACAAATGGATGCTCGTTTGTTCAGATTTGTAGATCTGCGTCAGTGACATTAATGACGTCTCCAGAGACGTCAGTTACGCAGACATCGTTATCGCATCGTAGCGTCTAGACCACGCTTTAAGATGAAAAATTCAATTTGTCAAATTTACATCGTAATATTTTGAGATGCAACTTTGTATTTCCAGTTACTTCACTGTCACTGTCGCTATCGGGAATGTGGTACGAGGAATTCATCTTAAAATGTCAGAAATACGAGGGTCGTTCAAAAAGTAATGATAATTTTGCATTTATGCGGGCTACTTTTGTCCGTTTCCGATTGTTTTGTGGCGTTAAGTTGCTATACAAGTCAGTGAATTATGGTGGAAAATTCGGCCATTTTGAGTAATTAGCCAATTTTTGACAGCTGTTTTGCTTGGACAAAATTTGGACCATCTTCGATTTTTGTCTCTGTCAAAAAATTGATGATAAAGAATATTTATAAAATTTTGTGTGAAAAACGAAATTAAGAACTCGGACGCAATCGAAATGTTTACTGTGGCTTATGGCGAAGCTATTAAGACCAAAAGCAGCGCTTAAAGCATGGCCCACTTAGAATCGGGAACAATTGCATGATTTCTAGCAGCACCTCTGGTGGTCGGATTTCAAAAGTGTTGATAGTCATATCTTCAGTAAACATTCCACTTTCAGTGCTGAAAGTTTCATTTTAATACGTTGAGTTTATGGAAAGTTATGCTTAATTGAACTCTAAAGAGGAAAAATAATTCTGCACAATCACGTCGAAAACACCACGTGGTCTACTTTAAAAATCTCAAAAACACAAAAATTTGCAAAATCAACTATATATGCTGTGCTTTACCGTTTCTGGGAACTCAATACCGTAGATTGAAAGATTCAGAGCAGACGTCGTAGTGGAACATACAATCGGCAGCTGAACTGGAAGGTTTTAAGATCAATCGATGCAAATCCTGGACTTTCGGTTCGGGATATTGCAAAAAAATATGGAACCAGCAAAAGTACTGCCTGGGAAATCTGTCTACGAAGAGGCTACTGTTTTTTCCTTGCATGTAAGCATACAAAAAGGACACTTACACAAAATCTAGTCATTAAAACACGCACTAGAAAGTTGTACGAGAAGGTTATGACGAGGTACAAAGGATGCTTGCGTTTGGACGACGAAACATACGTGAAATTTGATTTTGGACGGCTTCCTGGACCAAAATTTTATCTCGCCACGGCACGGGAAGATGTCACCTCCAAGATCAAATTTGTATTCGCCAATAAATTTGCGCAAAAATTATTTATATTACAAGGAATTTGCACCTGTGGACAGAAATGAAGGTTTTCATCACAAACACGACGATGAACTCAACTCTATACAAGGAAGCGTGGCTCAAAAAGCGAGTTCTATCATTTATTAAGTCACACAAAGGTCCGGTAAAGTTTTGGCCTGATTTGGAAAGCTGCCACTACAGCAGGGATGTAGTTCTGTGATAATTTTACAATAAGGTGGATTTCATCACAAAGGATATCAACCCACCAAGTTGCCCTAAACTCCACCCAATCGAAAATTATTGGGCAACAATCAATAGGAAGTTGAAAAATACTGGAAAGGTGATGTGGTATGCCGTAGAGATGGCGAGAAATTGGATCAAATTAGCCGCTGAGGTGGACTAGAAGATTGTGCAGAAAATTATGGCGTGCATTCCAAAGAAAGTTCGTGATTTCATCCGACGACCGACATACCTTCAATTTGACATCTTGATGTATTTCCTAAGTCAAACCAACCCAGAGATAGAGCTAATGCAATTGTTCCCGATTCTAACTGGGCCATGCTTTATCGCTGGTTCAAAATTTGTTCAGAGGGACGAGAAGATGTGAACGTCGAAAAGCCAAGTTTAGTCGAATGTGAACCGTTTTGCTTCAAGTTTTCTTCAATTGCAGAGTCGTGGTGCATCATGAGTTGTTACCAAAGGATAGAACAGTCAGTAAAGAATATTTTCAGCAAATAATGTAAATGTTTTGCAGTAAATGCAAAATTATCATTACTTTTTGAACGCACCTCCTATAATAGCAAGAATCGCACGCACATCTGAACTGCTATTTGTTTACCATGCACCAATGTTTGTCACAAAATGCACCAGAATGACAGTTCGTACTCAAACAGCTTGACAAGTTTGCATGTTTAAGCTTTTAGCTTCGGAGCTTTTCTAATTGAAAACTGTGATCCCGGCACTTGAGTTTGCCATTTGTGTTTGATAAGTCAAGTGATTAAGTTTCATAATGGGGGGGAAAATACGATCTCGATATGTATTTACAAAGTTCAAAATCAAATAAAATAACTGACGTATGTATCAAATCAAAGGAATGCATGGAACCCTCATGGCCACATCTAAAACTTCAACCGCATAATTTCAACTCATGCAACAGGTAAAATAAAATTTCTTCTCAATTCATCATTCATCATAGCAGTAGAACAGAATTATAGCAATATACAAGTAGAATTATAGCAATATAATTGAAACGATCATTTAAAAGAAGCCAACAATTTCCCGGAAAGAATTAAAAACCGATGTGTTAGGGTTAACTTACCGTTTTCAGATCTTCCAGGGTCGTGTAGATAGACTGGTCACGCATCTCGATCAACACCCCATTCGGCATTAAAAAGTAGAGGTTAGTTACCTCGTTTGGCTCTATCCAAAACTCGTAGACGAACTGCACCGACTCCGTAAACTTGGCATCTTGCATATCCTGCAGCGGCTCTTTGCATTTAACACGTCCAAAAGTTGAGGCTCTTGAACGCGATATCAACATTTGCGCAAGAGGAGAGACACCGACGGTTTTCCCACCTAGAGCTACTCTCATTTGGCCTTCCTTACGGCCTTCACCGGTTGGAATGGGTTGAACCATTTCTTTCAGTTTTTGTGCGCATCGATTCAAAACATTGCCAATTATTGACAAACCCTATTTTTCTCTTTAACTCCTTGTTTCCGGTTTTAGTGTTTCTACTATCACAAAAATCCGTACGGAGGTTTAGGCCCTTAGCCTCTTCTAAGGAGTTCTGCCGTGATAAGTGATTCTTCTTCTTATGCGCCAATTTCAACAGACAACAATGTTAGTATCCGTGGCGCACAGCAACATTGTGTTTTCATGGGCGGGGTTGTTGGTCCAGTGCCGGCGCCCTGTCACTCGGTCTAGGGAATCGAACCTAGGCCAGCTGCGTGACAAAGACGATGGTCGCGACGATTACACTATATCAACGGGGCCATGGACCTCAACCTACAGAGAAGTAATATTGATTGTGAATTTCAATTAACAATTGAACTAATAGTTCCTAACTTACCCACCTAGTAGAAGATACCTGCGGGGCCTGCGTTTATTTTATCAATAAACCCGTGAAATGTTCATCCGGATGCTTCAATTTGTGTTGTACAACAAACTGTAATCCACTTGTTATGTCCACCATGTTATGTTAAGCATTCTTCAAATTGGTTTTACAATTACAATTTATAATTTACAATTTACTTGGTTTTTAAATTAGTTTAAGATAAAATCTCTGCATTAAAAAAATGACCTTGTATTGGGGGCGCTTTAAAAGCTATCTTAATTCATCGTAGTCTCGTGTAAGACCGACACTTGCACTATTGCTTCGTATTACAATCTATAATCTTCCTTACTGTAAGAATTTTGATGCATGGTTCATCACTTAGGCTTACTTCTTTCAAATTTAAATTTTTACAGTTCAGTTTATCATAGACATTATTATGTTATGTTAAACATACCGGTGATCGACTAGCCTTGTGCTAGGCACTTTAAAAATCGGATATCTGGAAAAGTCAAACACAAATTATTAAAACCATATGACAGGAAAAGACGTCAAAATTAAATAGCGGATCACACCAATGACAAGTGCAATGCTCAGTTATGATAATGTGCACATGCACATGCCAGGATGTTTAAGTGATTAGACTTTCAGTGTAAAAAAAAAACTTTCTTGTAAAAAAAATTACAACTATAATCATATTAATTATTTGAGGCCTCTGCACACAAGGCGCATGACTTTCGGAACGGCACGTCACTTTTTCGGGCCTTTCACACTAGTGGCCGAGCAGGGCGTCCGGGGGAAAACATTCATACACCTTGTGTAATTTAAAACTAATCTAAGACTCGAAGATCGAGGTTTTTTTGTATCACAAGCATGCAAAAAAAAATTTAACTTCATTATTACTTGAACTACAAACAAAAATTCATCATAAAACTATTTTAATTCTCGCACCAACAATTCAGTGTCTCATGAACTTACAAATATAAACACAAATAATCTGTCAAAACACAAAACCTTGGCCAACGTTCCTAAGCGTCACAAAAGTAGAGTTGTTACTTTTTTCAACTTTGACGTCGGTGTACGAAGTTGACGTCGTCGATGCCGAACACCGGTGTGAAGTTCCCCATAGAAACTCATAGATGACAAAGCGGTTTTGACGCGTAGCACGTTACGAAATTTACGTTCCGAAATTTCCGTTCCCGGTATGAGGAGGGCTTCAGTGTGCAGAGGCCTTCATTCTTTTTATATTTGGATTGAGCAAATTTATACAAACCTCTTACACCCGATTAAATATACTTTTAATCAAATGATGTAAGTTTTTGATGTGAAAATATTGAAAAGCAAGCCGGTTTTAACCCAGAACGTTTACGAAAAGAAAAAATTCGATATCCACCATATCACGGTAGGAAATTATTACTGGGGGGCTACATGAGGTGTTCCGTAATGATTTTGACATTAACGATTAATGCCAAACTGTTTACGCCTCGGCCAAAACATATACGTTTTGACAGCGCCGCAGCAGTTTGGCATTAATCATTAATGTCAAAATCATTACGTTACGCTTGATGTAGCCCCGCAGTTAGGTTTTTGAATGAATTGGTTCGATTTTTATTCGACATTTGTGGCCTAACTACAAGAAAAAAACATGTGACTATTTTAATGAAAGTATTGTCCGTCATTACCTACTACTTTCTGACATCTTTCAGATAATTTCGGGTTTGGTTTCGGGTTTCGTGTCGATAGAACTCCTCAACGTTAGAAGCGATCTAAGCAGAGACCCTTTTTTCAATGTGGTAATACAGGGTGATCAAAAATGCGTGCAGTTTTTCATGTAGCTATAAAACAAAAACCGGCTGAATATTTTGCCATGCTTGAACTTTTATTAAATTCTTAACGGTGAATTAAATAAAAGCCACACACATTTTTCACTACATTTTTTATAAAAAATCAAGAATCAACCTTTCAAATAAAATTTCAAGCATCGAAAAACATCAAGCCTTTTTTATTATGACTAAATGAAAAAGTACTCGTATTTTTGACCACCCTGTACAAAAAGTGAACCGCTGAGCAACGTCCGAAAGAGCAACATCTGGTGAATACAGCTGGAGGGTAACAGTTCCCACCCAACTTATTCGAGATAGATTGTTATCGGTTTTTGGAATAGCGGGTACAGTCAGCCATTACGATTAGAGTGGATTGACGTAATCTCGCGAAGCTCCTCTGTATTTCCCCAAATTCGTTGTGTTTGGTGATCCAGTCGCGATCGTGACGGTTAGTGGTCAGGTTGAGTTTACGGGCTATCCGTGAAAAATGGACTGTAAGATAGTTTGTTTACGTGCTGTGCAACGTTAATTATTGATTGATTGATCGGCAGCATCAATCGAATCTGTTAAACGTCAGAACCTTTCGAGGGGCCAACATCGATTCAGATCACTACCTGGTTGGCGCAGTGATCCGATGTAGAATAACTCGCCGAAGTACAACGGGCGAGAATACCACGCAGACTTGATTCAACTACAGACTCCCTGAAACAAGAGCGGATGCAAGAGTTGTGCAAACAGGCCATCAGGGAGTCACTGCAACCACTAAACGAAGAAGCTACTACGAGCGAGAGATGGAGCACTCTAAAAACATGCTTAAGGAGCTGTGTCCAAGATGTCTTGGGCACGCGTCGTGGTAACACCAGATCTGGCTGGTTCGACGACGAGTGTAGACTTGTGACGGAACGAAAGCCAAATAGGCAGGCGCAGAACGCAAGACAGCGTCAGGGAATACAAGAAACTCAGGAGAATAGAGAAGCAAGTTCATAAGAAAAAGAAGCGATTGTGGGAAGATCTAAAAATACGTGAACTTGAAGAAAACAGAGTGCGCTACGGACCCACAAGACAATTTTACAAAGCGGTAGCAGGTCACCGAAACAACTTCATACCTAAGGCCACCTGCTGCCGCGACAAGGTTGGAAATTTGATCAGTAACCAGCCAGAGGTCCTCTCGCGATGGGCCCAGCATTTTGATAAATTACTCAACGACCAATTTACTGAGCAGCCAGAGGCTCCATTGGTGGATACAAATCTGCTCCTGCCACCAAGCATAGAGGAGACCCGAAGGGCCATTTGTCTACTGAAGAGCCACAAAGCACCATGCACCGACGGGATTGTAGCCGAGCTCATAAAGAATGGAGGAGAGAGAGTAAAGCACGAGATTCATCAAATCAAAGGTGGGGTGTGGGACAGCGAATTGATGCCTTGTGAATGGAATCTTGGCATCATCTACCCCACACACAAAAAGGGAGACAGGCTAAAATGCAGTAACTATAGGGGTGTAACGGTGCTCAATACCGCCTATAAGATCTTCTCCCTCGCTCTGTAGGAACGACTAGTCCCATACGCTGATGAGATAGTTGGCAACAATCAGGGAGAATTCAGAAGAGGAAAGTCTACCACTGATCAGATCTTCACCATGCGGTAGATCTTGGAAAAGATGATTGAGTTCAAACAGAACACATATCACCTCTTTATCGATTTCAAGGCCGCATAAGACATCATTCAAAAAGTCCCGGGACTAACATAGAGATGGTGCTAATAATGCCATTTATATATCAACGTTCAGAAGTACTAACCTTCAGATGAAGTGTGTCAGGGTTTGATGTAATTCGAAACATAACCAAGAAAGCTACAGTGGCTAAAGTGACGCTACTTTTGCAATCGTGAAAAAATGGGACAAAACGAGTTTCGTTTGTTGATAAAACATTGTTTTTTTCATGTATCCACCACATGGCGTGGTGAATAAAAGCCGACGCCCCAAGTGATGTTTCGGGGATCTGTCAGTTGCAGCAGGGTCAGAACAAAAAAGTTAAGTGTGATTCAGCGTCGCTTCATATAATAAAACCAAATTAAGTGAAAAACCTAACAAATTGGTGTCAGAAGTGGGATACGAACATCAATACGAGCAGAGCATCGGCACCCGAGTGCAGTTTTCTCACATCAACGCCCGTCGAAAACATCACGCACGCCAGCTCAGGAACCACACCAAACCACGTGTTTTTTTCACCTAAAGCAATAAAGAATGGAACAGAAAGAGCTAATCGAAACTCTTTCGGGCTTGTTCGCTCAAGCCCTCAAAGCGTCAATTGGAGACGTCCTGACATCGGCCATGCAGAGCCAAGTAAGTGCCGCCGCTGCCTCATCGGCGAGAACACCAGCATTCCATATGCCGGAATGCAACCCCTCCGACAACGCACCGGTAGCAGAATACTTTACACGTTTTGACACCGCCCTGGAACTGAGCAAGGTACCGGAGGAGCAACACGCGTTGTATGCCCGAGTACACATGGGTACGGGATTGAACAACGCACTTAAATACCTGAGCCACCGCCGTGACCCTGCGGAGCTGCAATATCAAGAAATACAAGCGACTCTAATACCGCATTTCGACAAACGACGGAATAAATTTCTTGAAAGTATCAGGCGTACAAATAGAAAACCGCCGTTTTTTCTCATGATTTGAAGCTTTATTGTAAAAAAACTCCTTACAAACTCATTTTTCAAAGTAATTGCCATTGTTAGCCACAACTTTTTCCCACAATTTGGGCAGCTTTTGAATTCCTCGTCGGAAAAATTCTTAGTTTCCTTGAAAGAACGGAAGCGCTGCTCGGCCAGGTCATGCGTCATCGATCGGAATAAATAGTAGTCTGACGGGGCGATGTCTGGAGAGTAGGGCGGGTGGGGTAGTATGTGCCATTTCAATGTTTCCAGGTATGTTTTCACGACTTTGGAAACATGTGGTCGAGCGTTATCGTGAAGAAGGATAACTTTGTCGTGTCTTTCTGAATATTGTGGGCGTTTTTCCTTCAACGCTCGACTCAGCTGCATTAGTTGTGTCCGATACAGGGCTCCTGTAATGGTTCCGCCTGGTTGCAATAGTTCGTAATAGATAACGCCGAGCTGGTCCCACCAAATACAGAGCATCAGCTTCGAGCCATGAATGTTCGGTTAAGCTGTAGATGTTGATGCATGGCCGGGAAGCCCCCACGATTTTTTACGCTTTGGGTTATCATAGTGTATCCACTTTTCATCCCCAGTCACGATGCGATGTAAAAAACCTTTTCTTTTTTGCCGTTCAAGGAGTTGCTCGCAAATGCAAAGGCGCCGTTCGATGTCCCTCGGCTTCAACTTGTGCGGCACCCAGTATCCTAGTTTCTGGATCATTCCTAGGGCTTTTATCCAATGCGATATTGCTTGTTGCGTCACGCCCAATAAGTCTGCAAGTTCCTGTTGCGTTCGACAAGCGTCTTCTTCCAGCAAATTTTTCAATTCGGCATCTTCGAACTTTTTCACCGGTCCGTGACGCTCCTTGTCTTGCACGTCATAATCGCCGTTTTTGAACTTGCAAAACCACTCCCGACACGTTCCTACACTAATGCAGGCTTCACCATAAACTTCTACTATCATTCGATGCGCTTCAGCTGCATTTTTTGAAACGCATGAAACGCAAAAAGCAACACTTTCCGCAAATGGCACTTGTTCGGCTCAAATTTCGCCATTTTCGCACATGAATAAGACAAAGCAGAATGAAAATAAACAAACGAGATTTTGTGGAGTTGTAGACAGATGCCTCAACTGTCGTTGCCAGGGTTTTGCATATGTTTATCGTTTAATTTGCAGCTGCTAGCGCCGCTATGGGAAAACGGCGGAAACGGTTTTCTATTTGTACGCCTGATATACGGTTTCGACAAATCACACAACAAGGGGAAACGGTCGCACAATTCGTTCTTCGCCTCAAACAAGGAGCTGTCCACTGCGAGTAGCTCATTGAGCAGTTCGTATACGGTGTTGAGGATCGAGAAATTCGCGACACGATTCTCAACAGAGACCCGGTGACCTTCTACGCCGCCGTCGATATTGCACAAAAACTCGAGGTGACGAAACAAATATCCATGGAGGAAAAAGAAGTGACGCATAAATTAGGATACGAGGGGCCGAAACCGAAATACACTAACTCACGACAGCAAACAGACCAGCGACCAGCGGCGAAGCACCGATCTGAAAACAGCGTGCCGACAGACAACTGTTGTAAAGGGTGTGGCGGCCAACACCCATGTTACAATCCGCTCTCGGCGGCAGATGTGTAACATGCGAGAATTTGAAAACGAAATCGTAGGCTTAAGTATCGGCTATCACGCGTCAATGCGCCACAATTTTAGTGTTTTATTCTCCTCGTTTTCTTTTGCGCCTTCCCTTTTATACCCCGGCGCGCTGCGCGTCGTAACGCCCGTAACGATGCTCCTACATCCCTGTCATTTTTGACATTCCCACCTTCCAGTGTTGTTCTCATACACGATCGCTTTGTGTAGGAGCCATTATAGCGTTACTCTACCTTCTCTTTCTCTCTTCGGCCCTACTTTCGATCTGGCCTATTCTCTTTTCTTCTACTCTCTTTTCCTGACCTTTCTATTTACTGTCTGACTGGTTACCGCGTGGCCGTATGTCAAGCCTTGCTATTTTGGTTGCCGGTCTTTCGTAATCTCGTTTCGCGGTTTTTACACGTGCACTCCGTACCTGACCGTCTTTATCTGGTTTAACCTCGATTACGCGACCCTTCGGCCACTCCCCACGCGGTAATGTGTGATCAATTACGATCACTACGTCTCCTATCTTAAGTGGTTCCACTGGTTCGAACCACTTTGTCCTTCTTCCTAGTGTGGGTAAGTATTCCCGTACCCAGATTCTCCAGAACTGTTCTGCGTACCTTTGTGCTGCTTTCCAGGACGATCTTACAGCGGCGGCCGAATCATCTAATACCGCTGGTGGTTTGTCCCCGTTGGAGCTGCCTAAGAGGATATGGTTCGGGGTTATGGGGGCGCTGTCCTCGTCTTCCAGTGGCAGGTAGGTTAGCGGTCTCGAATTTATAATCATCTCTGCTTCTTTTAGTGTCGTGAGTAGCACCTCTTCCTTCGGTACGCGCGGTAGCTCCATCCTGCCTAACGTTCTCTTCACGGAGGCTACCAGCCGCTCCCAGCATCCGCCGAAGTGCGGAGCCCCGGGTGGGTTAAAGGTCCACTGCAGCGACGGACCGTTGAACGCCGCACCAATCTCACGGGCGGCACCGACGAAATTCTTGCCGCGGTCGCTGATGAATTTTGCGGCCGCATCGAAGACTACCCGAATCTTCCCTGGCTTGTTCGGGTTTGTGACTGGGAAAATGGGTAAGTACCAGTCTCGTCTTCCCTTCTTCTGTAGTTCGGCGTTCGTCACACGCCGAACGTATCCTTTTTTGTCGTATTCATTCATCTTCTCTATTGTAGCTCTGGCCAATTCTGGATCTTTCCGCAGACGCTTCATGAGACACACATGGCGTCGTAGTGCCATCTCGCGGCTTGGCGGCAAGGCGATATTATCATATTTCCAGATTAGTCCGACTTCGTAGCGGTTGCCTAGTAACCGCGTCTGAGTCTTGAGCAGCTGGTTTGCTCGATCTTGGTCTTTTGACAGAAGCTGCTTGGTTGCAATGATTCCCAACGAATCGAGGGAGAAATAATCCCGCAATTGGGAAGATAAATCTTCTACATTTGTTGTTTGCGCACTCGTGCAGACGACGTGGCTCCTAGGGTGGGACGGTGTGCCGCGGAGCGGTCCAAATATTTGCCACCCTAATGGGGATTTCACTGCTACCGGCTCACCTATTTTACCTTCTCTATATTTCAGTTGCTTGAATAGGTGGCAGTGGTCGACACCAATTAAGACTCGAGGACTGGCGTGGTAGTATGACGTAGCTGGGATTCCTTTTAGATGCTGGCAACGCCGACCCATCTCCCCCATACACATCGACTGCTTTGGCAGCGACAGCTTCTTCACCGTATGTAGGTTGGTGAGCCTGAAGCGTGTGAGCGAACTGGCAGCTGCGATCGTCATACAATTAATTTCCATCGAATCCGCCTCTTCACGGGTGGTGTCGCCCGTCCAGTTTAAGCATAATGGACGAGGCGTCCCCTCCAGTCCCAGCTCGTCCATCAACTCATGATCGATGAAGGTGGAGGTCGACCCTTCATCCAACAGTGCAACAGTCTCTACGGACCGATGTTTCCCGCACAAAGTTATTGGTGCGTACCGAAGTAACGCTCCATCTGGCGTTGTAGTGGAGTGCGAATAGCAGTGCTCTTGTGTGGTGCCGGTTTTCGTTGCGTCTCGATCAGTGCTGTGTGCTGTGTCAGTGCCGTTACGTTGTGCAGTGCTGTGTGCTGTGTCGGTGTCCTTGTGTGTATCGTTACGTTGTGCAGTGCCCGTACGCCCACGATTCTTGGCGTAGGATTCGTGGAGTAGCCGGTGATGTTTCTCGGCGCAGCCCGGCATCTCGCAACCCTTGGATCGACAGAACCCTTTGTGCGGACGGAAGCAGTTCCGCCACAGTTTAGCTCTTTTTATGGTTTCGTGTCGTCCTGCTGCGCTCATATCGCGGAAGCGCTGGCAGTCTGGCAGTGTTGCACAACCTTTGTTGCAAGCCGCGCAACTGGCTGCGTCGTTAACGTTGCTCGTATGCGTGGTAACCCACGTCCTCCGTGATGGCGGCCGGTTTGTCGTCTCCCTCTCACTGTGGTGACTAAGTACGGGAGAAAGTTCACCACTCGCGGCATCGGCCAACTCACCAATCCAGTTCCCGAAGTCCATCAGCGTCGGGTTCGGAACCTTCTGTTTGGATCTCGCCCATTCCAGGCGGAGTGCGGATGGGAGCCTGCTTGTGAGTTCCTACATCAGCGTTACATTGCACTGGTACTCTCTCAGTCCCGAGATGCGAATGGTGGCACAGAGGCTTTTCACCGCCGTTCCGTATGCCACCAATGTTTCTAATTTGTCGGTTCTGGGCGCCGGTAATGACCGTACTTTCTCGACCAAGGCATCTACCACCAAATCCGGCCTTCCAAACCGCTTCCGCAACGTTTCCATGGCCTCTACTAGGCCTGCTGGAAGCATCAATAGATGCTCGACGGCATCACGCGCTGGTCCGCGTAGCGCCCGTTGCAAACGCAGCAAGTTCTCCTCTTCTGTGTAGCCACATATTGCTGCCGACTTTTCGAAGCTGGCGATGAAAAGTGGCCAGTGTCGTGCGTCGCCCGCGAATGTTGGGAGATCCTTGCCCACGGCCTTGCGGGCCGCAATTTGGCTCTGGGTTAATTCGGCCAGGAAGGTGGTGTTGTAGTGTGGAGCATTCGTGAACGGTAGTGCAAACGATCCGCTCCTTCGTGGCCCCACGCCCGCGTCAAGCTCTTCGTCCGCCATCGCTGCACCGAAGGCGCTGCTCTGTCCGGTACCGTACCTTGCCTCAACCGATTGCCGCCACTGCACGTAATCCGGATGTTGTTGACGAGTAAAATATGTACTCGAAGGACCCGCACCTGCCACCGGTTGGTTTACTTGGGATGCTCCGGCTATGTTATAATCGACCGAATAGGTTGGGGAAAATGGTTGCCTCGATTCAGTGACCGGGGCGTTCCCCCTTGACGCCATCGTTACTCGCCATTCTGGCTCTCTTCCCGCGTCATCATGGCGATTTTCATTTAGGTGCGGGGGCGTTGGCCCCATGCTAAGGTCAACGTGCTCCGTGAAGGACACCTTTCGTCGTTCATTGGATCTCCACTCGAGCTCCTTGATGCGGAGCTCCAATTCTCGTCGTTCGAGGTCGAGTTTGGCCTTCTCGAGCGCCAACCACTCCCCCCCTAGCGAAGCCTGGGCTTGGCCGGCATTTCTCGCGCCGGCGGGCTGGTTCTTAGGGCTGGCCTGCACGGTCGACTCCATCTCGACATTTTCGGTCGCTGTGTCCGTCGATGGTGTCGATGCAGTCGTTGGTGGTTGTCGCACCTCCGTTGGTCCTCTTCCTTCGTCCATTGTGTCGCGGCTGCAGCGTGGCTCAATCTTAGCGTCACTTCTCGGTGGATGGATCGGCGGCACCTGCGATCTCGCGACAAACGAACACTTTCGCGGAGGAACGGACACTTTCACGGAGGAACGGCACTTTTCCTTGTTGAAGGAACCACCACTAATGTTGTGTAAATGTTTCCCAAACTAAATCTGTGGAAATGTTCTCCTCTTCATTCGTCCATTGTGTCGCGGCTGCAGCGTGGCTCAATCCTAGCGTCACCTCTTGGTGGATGGATCGGCGGCACCTGCGATCTCGCGACAAACGAACACTTTCGCGGAAGAGCGAACAATTTCGCAGTCAAATTGTGGAAATGTTCAGTAAAATTGTGGAAATGTTACAATCCGCTCTCGGCGGCAGATGTGTAACATGCGAGAATTTGAAAACGAAATCGTAGGCTTAAGTATCGGCTATCACGCGTCAATGCGCCACAATTTTAGTGTTTTATTCTCCTCGTTTTCTTTTGCGCCTTCCCTTTTATACCCCGGCGCGCTGCGCGTCGTAACGCCCGTAACGATGCTCCTACATCCCTGTCATTTTTGACAACCCACAATGCCGTTTTCTGCAAACAGTGTGCCGTGCGTGCCACGTAAAAGAACACATCACCAGGCTGTGCAGATCCTCAACACGGGTACGCACTACTCAGATCGAGGACGACGACAACACCGAGGAAGGCACGCATGCTTTAACTAAGGTAAACAACGTCAAAAGCCCTCGTAAATTATTGATACGAGTTAAAATTGATGGTTCTAACATTCCAATGGAACTTGATACAGGAGCACCTTGCGGCCTTATTGCCGAACACACCTTAAAGCGCATCAAACCAACATACAATCTCCTATCTACAAACCGACAATTCATCAGTTACACCGGACATCGCATCCACTATTTAGGCAAACTATCCGTGTCCGTCTCATTAGGAACGAAAACCCATCAACTACCACTATATGTTGTCAGTGGGTAAGCAGACTCCCTGTTTGGAAGGGAATGGATCAAGCCGTTTGCTTCCCACATCGATATAAACGCCCTGTTTACATCAGACATCACCGTACATAGTCTCAGCAAAAAGGATCTGACACCACCCCAGGAAAATCAGCTGTCGAAATTACTAAACAGCTACGCCAATATATTCAGCGACAGCCCCGAAAAGCTCACGGGGCCACCAGTAAAAGTGCACCTCAAACCCGGCGCGACGCCAATCTTCGTGAAGGCCCTGGATGTGCCCCTCGCGTTGCGCCACCAGTATGCCGCTGAGATCGACAAGAAGATCGCATCGGGATTCTACGAACAAGTAGAATTCTTCGAGTGGGCCTCCCCAATCCACATTATCGTTAAAAAGAATGGCAATCTACGTATCACCGGCAACTACAAGCCAACGATAAATCCCCGGATGATCGTCGACGAACACCCCATTCCCAAGATCGAAACCATTTTTAATAAAATGAGGAGTGCAACACTATTCTGTCACCTGGATATCACCGATGCATACACGCATTTGCCTCTCGACGATGAATTCCGCCACGTATTAACCCTGAACACCACGACTCACGGACTCGTTCGCCCTACCCGAGCCGTTTATGGGGCTGCCGACATTCCAGCGATCTGGCAGCGGCGCATGGAATCCGCGCTCCAAGGCTTAAAGAATGTAGTCAGCTATTTCGACGATATTATCGTGTTCGTTAGAAACCACGAGGATCTGATCCAAGCCTTCACCGAAACATTAGAGAAGATCAAGCAAAACGGACTACACCTCAACCGGGCCAAGTGCACGTTTGCTACAACTTCCCTCGAATGCTTAGGCCATCGAATCGATGGGAGTGGTCTACACAAGTCGGACAAGCACATCGCGGCAATACGAGATGCTCCACGGCCAGCGACACTCGACGAACTCCAATTATTTCTGGGAAAAGCTACCTACTACAATGCCTTCATACCTGACCTATCAACAAGAGCAAGAAGCCTACGCGATATGCTCGTTAACGAACAAATCAGATGGACCACTGAAGCAGACGAGGCCTACCGAGACATAATGCGTGCGCTAACATCGGAACAAGTCCTGACACAATACAACCCGGAACTGCCGCTCATACTCGCCACAGATGCCAGCCAAACGGGTCTCGGAGCCGTCCTCTCACACCGATACCCCAACGGGACAGAACGTCCGATAGCGTATGCCAGCTGCACGATGTCGAAAAAAGAACAACGATATCCAATGATTGACAAAGAAGCCCTCGCCATCGTCTGGGCGGTAAAATTTTTTTTCCACTACCTGTATGCCCGGAAATTCACACTGATCATAGATCACAAACCATTAACACAAATCCTGAGCCCTGATAAGTCGCTACCCATACGTTGCATAAGTCGAATGGCCAACTATGCCGAGTACCTAGCGCATTTCAACTTCGACATAATATACAGGCCAACAAAACAAAACATCAAACGCTGATTATTGTTCGAGAATACGCAATAACAATAACGAATCAGTGGTCAGTAGTCTATCGCAAAAGGAGGAAAGAAGTGACGAAGACGAATTGGAACAATTCACAATAAAGCAAATTCAACAGCTTCCAGTGCGCGCCGATCGAATTGCACGCGAAACACGGAAGCATCAGGAACTCGGGAAAATAGTACAACTGTTGGAGTCAGGTCGGAACCTTGCAATGTTCGGATATAAGGCACCAGAAACAAAATACAACCTGGTAGCAAATTGCCTACTCTTCGAACATCGAGTGGTCATCCCAAAAGCACTACAGCAGCCGATACTGACCGATCTTCATGCCGGTCATATTGGAGTATTAAAGATGAAGGGACTTGCACGATCTTTCGTGTACTGGCCAGGAATCGATGCAGACATCGAGAAGGTCGCCAAATCCTGCGCCGAATGTGCACAATCGTTACCAGCATCACCCAGATTCAACAACCACCATTGAGAATACCCCAAAGGGCCATGGGAGCGGATACATATTGACTACGCGGGCCCTGTCGCTGGCACTACACTACTCGTGGTTGCTGATGAATATAGCAAATGGATGGAGGTTAAAACAACCACTACAACCAGCACAACTGCTACGATCGGGCTGCTTGAAGAACTATTTGCGGCCTATGGGGCACTGATAACGGTCGTATCAGACAACGGCCCACAATTCACAGCCGAAGAATTTAAAGCATTTCTCGAACGCAGTGGAGTGCATTATCACACACGTTCGGTGCCATATCACCCATCCACGAATGGACAATCCGAGCGGTATGTACAAACAATCAAAAGAGCCCTGAGAGCAATGGGCTCGATCGCTCAGAACGTACGCGGTAACATCCAGGAATTCCTGCAACAATATCGGAAAGCCCCGCACGCTGAAACGGGAGAGGCACCCGCAACGCTGTTCTTAGGCCGCAATATCCGATCACGACTGAACCTGGTCAGGCCACAAGACTTCAGCTGGAGGATCGCGGAGAAACAGCGGGCTACATTCGATCCTTCCTTCCGAATACTTAATCCAGGGCAACCGATCTACTTCTTGTCCGGAAACCCGCGCACAGACAAATGGCTTCCCGGCACCATCGCCTCTCGTCTAGGCGATCTGGACTATAGCATACACCACAATGGAAAGCAGATCAAGAGACATATCGATCACATTCGGCGGTTTGATGGAACCGTCAAGACGTCCGAAAATCCGCGCTCCTATCGGTGGGACACAAGTGAGGAACTAGTGCCGTCCCCGCAGCCGCATGCAGAGGCTGGAGTGAGCACACCGTCGCCCAGTGAACAATTTTGAGAGCCCGAGCCACCCCCTCTGCCTGCGACGCGGCGGAGGAAGGCTGAGGCGAGTGAGATCGACCGCCCCTCTGCCTGCGACGAGGACGGGAGAGGGCGACCTCGCAGCTCATAGAGCGAGTATGAGAACGCGGTCCTGGGCTGCCGGGGAAAGAACGGAAGGAATCCCCGTGAGTTTTGAAATCGCCGTGAGTTTGCTGGTGGAAGACGAACGTTGGAGAGAAAGAAAAAGGAATAGAAATAACAGAGACAGCGAGATCGGCGCAAAGTCCCGAAGTTCCGAGGGTCCGACAGTCTTGTCTTTGTTGTGGACTTGAGCGAATCGGGACGAAACCTGTGCCTCTGTTTTTCTAAGTGCCAAGTGTAAGGTATCAAGTGCCAAGTGTAAAGTCTGTCCAGGTAAGTTTATTGGACAGTATTCAGTGACAACCACATAATTTTTCACTTTGCTCGTTTCAGACGACTCGTCACATTTGTGGAAAAGATAAGTTAAAGTGACAGGATTGCAATGCTACAAATGTAACACTAACATTGTTCCTTTCCTTTATTTCATTGAAGATTACGGACCAAATGACGCATGGAAAATAAACCCGGCTCGAGCCCATGTACGCGACCGAAACAAAACATATTTTTTGGCGACGCCACCCTCGAAAACGCATCGCCGCACGAATGCACGAACAGGTAGGGAAGAGTGAAAAGGCGAATCAAAAAAAGAGAGCGAATATATACCTTTCGAAGCCTACCAAAAACGCGAGATATTTTATTTCGGAGAGAAAGAAAATACGGGAGAGAAAGAATTGGAAACGAAGAAAGAGAGGGGACACACAGGAGAGAGGGAGACAAGGGGCAGGTTCGGGAAAAAAATCGAGTCGCCAAAATCTGCCATCGAGGGATTAGGCCATCTCAGTATGGGCCTATCTATGAACGAAATACACCAGTCCCTCGTTTGTCCCTGGTTTGTCCGTCGTTGGTCCCTCGATGCTCCATACTGAGAAAACGCCGGGGAACTCAAAATTGTTCACTGGGCGGAGACAGAGCCAGAGACAGCTTCATATCAGCCACCGACTCACCCAGGTCTTCATAGTAGAGACACCTCTCTGAACACATCAGTATGCCGATCGCAGAGACAACGTAATCCCCCTAACCGATTTTCTCCGTAAACAGTTAATCGCAATTTAAAAAAGGGGGGGAAATGTTATGTATCCACCACATGGCGTGGTGAATAAAAGGCGACGCCCCAAGTGACGTTTCGGGATCAACAACAATATGCAGCTACGCACCAAATTACTACGACCTCTATAGTGAAGAGTGAAGAGTTAACGCGAACCCAAAAAAGAGAGAGAAAATGTACCGAAATATAGTTATAAGTGCATC
>NC_071287.1:11702263-11727874 GCF_943735745.2 Anopheles bellator | reverse complement strand
GATTTTGTGGACTTTTTGTATGTTTTCTTCAGTAACTGCCGAATTTGAGCGACCGGAACGTTCAGCATCATCGGTGTTCGTACGACCACGTTTGAAGTCACCAAACCACTTCTCAACCATTTGCCTCGATGGAGCAGAGTCCGAATAACATTTGTCAAGCCACTGTTTAGTTTGCATGGTATTTTTTCCCATCACAAAGCAATGCTTAATGAGCACACGAAATTCTGATTTTTCCATTTTTTTCAATTTACAAAAGTTGATTGAATTGTTCACACTGTAACTTGGTAAATAATAGTCCGAATGTCATGAAACTTTGACAGATATCGTTTGAAGGTTGGTACTGTCTAAAAATCATAACTAGGCGTTCAGTGATCGATATCTCATGAAGCATATAACGTACAGTTTAAAATTTAGGCTCTTTTTAAAGCTGATACTTTATACTAAAAAAATGCTTTCACTGTTTATTGTTTATCCCATTCGTTTGTGAGTCAAAGGGGGTTAACCATGTAAGTAACCATAGAGAAAATTCGGTACAACTTACAATTTTTCTTTGTTGAAGACGAAAATTCAAGCTAGGCCGCTGAAATTGTGCATGATGATAACGGTGTCGATACTCTAAAAGCTAGTAACGTGTAATTTTAGTTTTGTTGACATGTTTTGGTTATTTTCGATGTTTTAAGATGCACCTTTCACAAGCAGACCCGCAATCGAAAATGGCGATAAAATCACAGAAACAATCAAAGTTGGTCAGCATTTTAGTAATCAGAGCATTGACCAGGACCTAAAGATTAACCATCAAACAGTTTTAAGCCATTTGCGCAAAGCTGGATTCACAAAGAAGCTCGATGTTTGGGCCCCACTCTATTTACACCAAAAAACATAATGGCTCGAATAGCCATCTGTTAAGTTTTTACCAAACGAAACGAAATCGACTCATTTCTTACACGGATTGGTACTGGGGATGAGAAATGGATCACTTACGACAAAATTGTGTGAAATCGGTCTTTGTCTAAACGTGGTGAAGCAGCTTAACCGGTGGCTAAACCAGGAAAAACGGCTAGGAAGGTTCTACTGGGTATACGGTGGAACTTGAAAGGAATCGTTTATTGTGAGTTGCTTCCGTGTGGCTTAACACTAAATTCAGATCCCCACTGTCAAGAATTGGACGGTTGAAAGCTAACAATTGATCAGAAACGACCAGAATCGGCCAACGGAAGAGGTTTTGTGTTCGATCAGGACAACGAAATGTTACACACGTCTTTAGTAACTCGACAGTCAGTCCGGGAGCTTGGTTGAAAAGTTTCAATGCATCCATCGTATAGTCCGGACCTTGCACATAGCGATTGACACCTCTTCCACGCACTACAAAATTTCCCGAGAGATGAAAAACTGAGATCAAAAAAGGATTTTGAAAATTGATTGCTCGAGTTATTTGCCAATGACGACTAAGGGCCCTATTACGCCTCATCCACAGTATGAGTTTTCTCTACAGGCTTTTTGATATGCTAGCGTCCACATTAGTAGCTTTTGGGCGAAAAATTCCGTAAGCTCCAGTGAGTGAAATGACAGTTCGTTTGTTTATGCTTTGATTTTTCAGTTTCCTTTCCTTCTCCTTCTAGTGCAATTTTTGTCAAAATTTGATCCGCTGTCGAAAAACTAGCCATATTTTTGGAAAGCAAAAAAAATTTGCCGTAAACTGTCAAATTGAAAAAAATACTCCCGAAACGGGAAAATATCCCGTAAACATAAGGCGCTCAAAAGCAACTGAAAGTAACTCACGGAACTCTAGCAAAAGATTATTAGTTTCTTCGCCTGCAATACATTTTTACCAAGTTTCTCATATTGTGGACCCCGGGTAACGATTCTCAAACTCGGTTACGGAATTCGTTCGAAAGTTCATCTGAGTTCATTTTGCTATCGCGGCAGTCGATCGACTCCCAAACAAAAAAATCAATCATATTCTCCATACTGAGACGAAATATCTGAGCGCCGATTCGTTTCTCACCAAAGGCCAGAAAGAAAGCGCAACACCAAACAACTTTTTTGTCTTTGTCACGCTAATGTAGCATCCAGTCCGGCACTCCAATGTCAAACTGTTAGAAATATTCAATCATACAGAACGTACGACGCAAGCAAATCGACGACGCATCATCGGTGTAAAAATAGTGTTTAATAGTGAATTCTAAGCTGTTGCTTATTTCGGTAAGTAAATTTAAGCATCGGGAAGCATTTCTCGAGAGGTATTTACTTCTAAACCGTGAAAGTGCACCGCATCTGTTTACATTTTCAGCCGTCATGAAATGGAACAAAGTGTCATCCTGTTATTGAACGCCGACAACGCAGCGGACGATTACGATGGAGCGGACGATGCGACGATGCAAGCGGACTATCGAAAGTGACAACGCAGTGCTAAACAATTGCCGAAAATCAGCGCCATACAGAAAAGTGCAACAATTGTTCAAAAACCGTTGTTGCAAAAAATTGAATAAATGCAACACTTTGTTAACAACAGCAGAACGATTTGACAGTTCATTGAGCGGGTGTATGGAATGAAAGGAAAAGAGAATAAAAATATAGGGGGAAACTCTCACGGCGCTCATCGGATTTTTACCGGTATAGGCCGCAGGATAGCGGAGTAAGGACGCTCACTCCATACATTTTACCGGTATAAGGATCTCCGAACTCAAATTACTCCGGTAATAATGCGCAATACTGAGAGGGGGCATCTCACGAGTCGAAATCCACAGCTAGAAAAACGGAAAATTGAGTGATTTTATTCCCAGTGGACAAAATTGAGTGCCCGAGCTACCCCTCTGCCTGCGACGAGGGCGAGGAAGGTTGAAACGGATGAATTCGAACGCCCCTCTGCCTGCGACGAAGACGAGAAGGGGCGAGCGGGCCGGTTCATGAGGGTCCGCTCGTAGATACAAGAGTAAAAGAGCGGAAGAAACCACGAGAGGGGGGAGTTTCATACGCTAGCTTGTGGGTTTCATTTACAGGGAGGGTAGGGTTTCAGAGCCGAGGGGCCATGCGAACGCGAAGACGAACAGACGAGCGAAAGGAAGAGGAATACAAAAAAAGAGATAGCGAGATCGAGTAAAAATTATAAGTCCGAGAGAGAACGGGCAGTCGACGGGCTCCAAGTCAAGTGCAAGTGTTCTTCGTTCCATCGCGTGTGATCCTGATAGAAATAATCCAGGTAAGTTTAGTGGACAGTATTCAGTGACAATCAAATAATGTTGAAATGTTTTCGCTTTGCTCGTTTCAGATGTTCAACTAGGATGCAAAACATTTTTCAACGTGTCTACGGCGTCAACAACAAGTGATATTGTCGACGCACCAAATTGCTACGACCGCTATAGTGAAGTGTGAAGAGTGTACGCGAACCGAAAAAAGAGAGAAAATATACGCTTCGAAACCGAACCAACCGTGTGTTATTTTGGCTAGGGGGAATTGGGAGAAAGAAAACGAAGAAAGAGAGGGGACACACAGGAGAGAGGGAGACAAGGGGGTCACGCTGGAGAGTTCATCTTTGGCTGTCGACTCCTTGCGCCGGTTGGCGTTCCGTTCGCAGTTTAGAGGAAGTTTCCCATACAAAATTTGTTTGAAACCGCCAATGGACAGCCAAAAAACCATGAAAAATGAACCTGAAAGAGCGGCCGGCACTCAATTTTGCTCACTGGGTTGTTCGGGTACTCCGGCAAAACCGCCATACTGAGCGGGGGCATCTCACGAGTCGAAATCCGCGGCAAGAAAAATGAAAAATTTAGTGATTTTTTTCCTAGCGGACAAAATTGAGAGCCCGAGCTTAGCTTAATCCAATTACAGCCACCGAGCGGTCTTTATCTGCTCCGAAGAAGCTTTCCACCGCTGGCGGTCGAGAGCCTTTGTCCACCACATTGGAATACGGGCCACTGTTGCGTCCCGGTCGAAAAAATCTCTTCATCTCACACGGGGCCTACCACGCCCCCTCTGTCCTTCTGGGCGGCCTAAGAGGACTTTACGGGCTGGTTCGTCGTCCGCCATTCTCATGACATGACCAGCCCACCGGAGCCTGGCGAGATGCACACGCTGCACGACAGTGAGGTCGTCGTACATTGCGTACAGCTCGCTGTTGTAGCGGCTCCTCCATTGTCCCTCCTCACATACGGGGCCAAATATCAATCTGAGCATCTTCCTCTCGGACGCGGCTAAGAGGGTTTCGTCAGTTCTTGATAGTGTCCATGTCTCAGATGCGTATGTGAGTACTGGGATTACGAGGGTTCTATATAACCCCAGCTTCGACCGTCGCGACACGAGATGTGAGCGAAATAACTTCCTCAGACTGTAGAAAGACCTGTTGGCTGCTAGCACCCTTGCGCGAATCTCCTCGGTTATGTCGTTGTTGGTGCTAACCTTTGACCCTAGATAGGTGAAGTTCGGGACGACTTCAAACTTTCGATCACCTATTAGTACGTCACCCCCACGTATGCTCGCCGATGTTGTTGGTGGGGCTGCTGACGGTGGCGCCATCATGAACTTGGTCTTATTTTCGTTTATCTGCAGGCCAAGGTTCTCCGCGGCTTGCTCAATCCCTGTGTAGGCTTGGGCTACATCGGAGATCCGCCGACCTATAATGTCTATGTCGTCAGCATAGGCCAGGATCTGGCTGGACTTGAAGTAGATTGTCCCTGAGGTCTCCACTCCCGAGTCCCGGATGGCTCGCTCCAGCACGATGTTGAAGAGGAGGCACGCTAGACCGTCCCCTTGGCGCAATCCCTTGGTGGTAGTAAAGGGATTGGAGAGCTTTCCATCAACCTTCACCTGGCTTGTGACGTTGGTCATGGGCATTCTAACAAGTCTGGTAAGTTTTGCCGGTATCCCGAAACTAGTCATGGTCTCATACAATTTCACTCTGGCTATGCTATCATATGCGGCCTTGAAGTCGATGAAGAGATGATATGTGTTCTGTCTGAACTCAATCATCTTTTCCAAGATCTGCCGCATGGTGAAGATCTGATCAGTGGTAGACTTTCCTCTTCTGAATCCTCCCTGATAGTTGCCAACTATCTCGTCAGCGTATGGGACTAACCGTTCCTGCAGAACGAGGGAGAAGATCTTATAGGCGGTATTGAGCACCGTAATACCCCCATAGTTGCTGCATAATAGTCTGTCTCCTTTTTTGTGTATGGGGTAGATGATGCCAAGATTCCATTCACAAGGCATCGATTCGCTATCCCACACCCCAGCTATAATTTGATGAATCTCGTGTTCTACTCTCTCTCCTCCATTCTTTATGAGCTCGGCTACAATCCCGTCGGTGCCTGGTGCTTTGTGGCTCTTCAGTCGACAAATGGCCCTTCGGGTCTCCTCTATGCTTGGTGGCAGGAGCAGATTTGTATCCACCAGTGGAGCCTCTGGCTGCTCAGTAAATCGGTCGTTGAGTAATTCATCAAAATGCTGGGCCCATCGCGAGAGGACCTCTGGCTGGTTACTGATCAAATTTCCAACCTTGTCGCGGCAGCAGGTGGCCTTAGGTATGAAGTTGTTTCGGTGACCTGCTACCGCTTTGTAAAATTGTCTTGTGGGTCCGTAGCGCACTCTGTTTTCTTCAAGTTCACGTATTTTTAGATCTTCCCACAATCGCTTCTTTTTCTTATGAACTTGCTTCTCTATTCTCTTGAGATTCTTGTACTCCCTTACGCTGTCCCGCGTCCTGCGTCTGCCTATCATTGTTTTGTACGCAATGTTTTTTCGTTCCGTCACAAGTCTACACTCGTCGTCGAACCAGCCAGATCTGGTCTTACCACGACGTGTGCCCAAGACATCTTGGGCACAGCTCCATAAGCATGTTTTTAGAGCGCTCCATCTCTCGCTCGTAGTAGTTTCTTCTCTTAGTGGTTGCAGCGACTCCCTGATGGCCTGTTTGTACAACTCTTGCATCCGTTCTTGTTTCAGGGAGTCCGTATTGAATCGAATCTGCGTGGTATTCTCGCCCGTTGTACTTCGGCGAGTTATTCTACATCGGATCACTGCGCCAACCAGGTAGTGATCAGAATCGATGTTGGCCCCTCGAAAGGTTCTGACGTATAACAGATTCGATTGATGCCGCCGATCAATCAATACGTGATCTATTTGATTGGAAGTAGCTCCATCCGGGGACACCCACGTGGCTTTGTGGATGTCCTTTCGCGCAAACTTGGTACTTCCAATCACCAGGTTCCTTGCGGATGCAAAGTTGATCAACCTGCAACCATTATCGTTACTCTCTCTGTGTAGACTGTGAAGACCGGTGTATTGACGGTACACCGGCTCCCTACCGACCTTAGCGTTGAAGTCCCCCAGAATGATTTTTACGTCATATCTGGGGCATCTGTCCAGTTCCTGAAGTAGGATGCCATAGAAATGGTCTTTCTCCTCCTCAGTTTTGTCTTCGGTAGGGGCGTGAACGTTTATCAGGCTGATATGGCAGAATCTGCCAGACAGGCGTAAGGTGCATAGCCTGTCGTTAACCGGGCGAAAATCGATGACCGCCGGCTTCAGCCGTGGACCCACGGCGAAGCCGGTTCCAAGCATATGGTTGCGGTCGTGGCAGCTGTAATGGATATCGTATGTGCTGCCACGCCTTTTCTGCAAACCACTTCCTAGCCAGCGCATTTCTTGAAGTGCAACGACATCCAGCTGCAGCGCGGCTAGGGCCTCATCGATTTGCCTCTGGCTCCCAGCTCCTCTCAGAGTGCGCACGTTCCATGTCCCTAGTTTCATGTCCGTTCTCGAAGTCCTTTTAATCCGTAGCGAGTTGTCGTCATCATAATTCCGGTGTCTTTGTTTCCTTTTAAAGCTTTCTTTTTTTTCTTTTTTTTTAAAGCGTTAGTTCTTGTTTGGCCACCGGTTAAGCTGCTTCACCACGCTTAGACCACGATAATTTTCACACAGTATTGTCGTAAGAATCCCATTTCTCATCCCCAGTACCCATCCGTTTAAGAAATGGTTCGATTTCATTCCGTTTGGCCAAAACTGCGCAGATGGCAATTCGAGCCATTATGTTTTTTGTGTAAAGTATTAGCTTTAAAACGCGCCTAAACTTGAAACTGTACGTTCGATACTTCACGATATATCGATCATTAAAGTCATCTACCAAGAAAATAATGCATTACTTTTTCCCCAGCCTTATATGAATATGTACAAAAAAAATGAACTGCTTTTAGCTGTAATAGATTTGAATATTTTGCATCAGCTATAATATTCAACAAAGCTTTGTAGCAATATAATATCAATGCCATAAAATGAGCTTTTTAGACAATCGTCCGTTACTGCTGTTTTTGGTCGTCAGACGGACGGTAAAACGGACGATGAAACGGACATACAGTGGATGGCGAAAAGAAGTTTAGTTTCCGAAGACAAAATATTTAGGCGAAACGAGGATGAAAAATTGGCTTTAGCCAATCAAAAATCAATGAAAAACATTAAATAAGATGTGTAAATGATAGTTTTGGTGTACTTAGGGATGATTGTTTTTATAAAAACCTAAATTTCTCTTCGGCAAAAACAAGTTTAGTATCCGCAATGCATACCATTCCTCCCAAATAGTGTAGCCAAACATCCTGGTTTTGTGATGTGGCCTTTTCTACAGTCCTCATGTATTATTTCGGTCCAGATTGGATTGATTGATTTGCCTCATTCTGTGAATTTGGCGTGTGAATTGCCACACTATCATGTAGTGCGGTGATATCTTCACCAATCAGACTAGTTCCTTCTTGAATGATTTTTCTTTCGTCGAGTTTTGAGCAGCTTTCGAGTCACCACCCAGCGGGCAAAATCGCGCGACTTTTCCCCGTTTCTTCCTGTTTCTTCGTGCCTCACCCCCCCTCAGGTTCACACTCGAGTCCGGACTCGTTGTTTCTCGCAACTTCATCGACTTGTATCAACCGCCATCCTTTTTCCACGTGAGCGAGAGGATTTTCGTTCTCCCTCTTCTGGGTGTTTGTCGATTTCTTGCTGCAACATTAGGACTTTGACGATTTTAGCGAAAGTTGCACATGCAACGCTCGGTCCCCATCGAGGTGGTCAAATAAAAAGTCTAAACTTTGTGAGTTCTTTTTTTTGTAATTTGGCCACCTTAACGCTCCTTTTCGATCAAAGTTAGTCTTAATTGTGATCATTGCAAAATATAATAGACCTTTTATTACTGATTTGAGATAAAAAAACACAAAAGTAGAAACGCTTTTTGAATGATTATTTTGGTCATCGTAATCGCCTCAAAGTCCACTGTGATTCAGCTGTTGTGACTGAAAAATTTTTGACAGCTGAGTTTGTTTTGGTTCGAACACAGCGTGAAGTGCAGGCAAAATGTGCTAGTGCAAAAAGGTAAGTTTTTCGGTGTTTTTCACATATTTGCAGTGAAAAACGCAGATATATATTATAATTAATTGTTAATTCTTTGTTTTTTTTCAGTTTGTAGCAGTATATATATTATAATTAATTGTTAATTCTTTGTTTTTTTTTTCAGTTTGTAGCAGTAAAGCGAATGGCAAGGCGCGGATTATTAGGGATTATTCGATCGACTGAAGATGGAGTGCTGAAGATGCTGAAGCATGGAACAGGTTGGTTTTTTCGTAATATTTCGAGCAATTTCGCTGTACTAACTCATAATTCTTTCCTCAGGAGGGTTAGACCATGAGGACCATGAGGAGGACCATAAGGAGGAAACCGTGGAAGAGGCAGAATCGGAGCGCGGAAGAGCCTTTTCTCCGTCTCGTCCCGACCTATTTCATCGGCAGCACCTTTCATCTTTCGTGAGTTATTCGTGAAGGTGTAAGAAATGAAAAAAACTATTGAACTAAGAATTTAATAAAATAGTTTATAATTATAAACTGAATGTTGCGAGTTGAATGTTTTTTGCGCTGAAATGCGCACCGGACATTTTGGGTAGTCCGGTGCGACACGAAAAAAAGGGAATAGAGAATATGAAGAAAACGTAGCGTGACATGCCAAAAAGTCACGCTGCGACGTTACACTTTTCGGCTCGTATTGGGCTCGTATTCAATGAATTCGAGCCCAATACGAGCCGAAAAGTGTCGTGCGACCATGCGATTTTGCCCGCTGGGCATGACCAGTGAACGTCACCAACATGTAGGATTCACGTAAATAATGCATCCCTGAAACATAATGCCGTTGTAGTTTGTTTCCTAACCCGGGGTCCACAGTATGAGAAACTTGGTAAAAATGTATGGCAGGCCAAGAAACTAATAATCTTTTGCTAGAGTTCCGTGAGTTACTTTGAGTTGCTTTTGAGCGCCTTATGTTTACGGGATATTTTCCCGTTTCGGGGGTATTTTTTTCAATTTGACAGTTTAAGGCAAAGTTCGGCAAATTTTTATTGCTTTCCAAAAATATGGCTAGGTTTTCTACAGCGGATTGAATTTTGACAAAAATGGCACTAGAAGGAGAAGGAAAGGAAACTGAGAAATCAAAGCACAAACAAACGAACTGTCATTTCACTCACTGGAGCTCACGGAATTTTTCGCCCAAAAGCTACTAATGTGGACGCTAGCATATCAAAAAATCTGTAGAGAAAACTCATACTGTGGACGAGGCGTAATAGTGATTCAGGTCTCTTACAGCAGAAAATTTCAACTCCTTATAATGGGATCAAACCAAATACCCCCATACCAAAGATTCATCACTCCAAAGCAGCTTTTCTCACAATAATCGAGGTTTTAAAGCATGCAAATAGTAAAATACCGTTCTTTTTTTTATATTGGCCATGGTTAGGTGCAGAATTTGGTTGAAAACAAGGTCAGATTTGTCTACATGCTATAGGCTACGTCGAATGATATGCACGGAAGGAAGTTGCAGCTTTAATGTGATGAATACGACCTTCATTTTCATACAGCTTGGTTATTGCTGCCGATTGCTTGCTCGCTTTTGTCGAAAATACGTGCAATATCCCAATCATTATTACCCCTAATACTCAAATTAATTACTAAATAACGTTATTAATTCGTTAACTTGGGATTTTTAGAGGGTTCTACAATATTTCAAGCTAAGAAACAGCATAATGTTTTGTGAATTCTTCGCAATGCGTTTCTCAGGTTTAATTCTGCATTTACAATATGAAAATATGTAATAAATCATGTTGTTGCTGCACGAGCAGAACGGGCGCGACCGACCAAAACATCGCGAAACAAGCGGCGCGCGGCCGCTCGCGAAAGAACCAAATCAGCACGACGCGCAGCGCGGCGCATATAATAAATAACAAACATTGTGAACCGCTCGACACCCAGTAGTTGATGGTCCAAATAAAAGTTTGCTTGCACAGGCCCAACGGCTGGGCGTCGAGAGGTGTAGGGCTCGCATCAAAATATACACAGGGAAATAAGCTACGGCAAAAAGGAAAGCGCAACACCGCCGCGGAAGCGTCCGCCTCAAAACATCGTGACCGAGTGTCTCCATTTTATACGCACAAAAATCTGTATATAAAGCACCTAATTGTAAGAATAAAGCTAGAATCAATTTGGGACTAGAACGGAACGGACTTGGTGTTTCACTTTTTCCGCTCCTAGACTAGAAACAGTTGGTCCTCAACCGGGTTCTCTGCCCACCGAAAGAAAGGTTAAGAGATCCACTCTCCCCTCCCTGGAATAGGCTTCCGAAAGCGAGAAGCAAACTAGCCAGAGAGGTAATAGAGAGTCGGTGATCGAGACCATTGCCTCGGGCAGAGACCCCTTTAGTGTCGCCGGCACCACTTGCAAGCTAGGAGCCCCTTCCTTCGCGGGGGCCTGTTTGCGGGAGGTGTCCGAAGCAACACATCATTGCTCATAAATTTAAAAAATGTACTCTAGCTGCTTTATTGCCGAGCAAAACAAAGGAAATTGATGTTAAAAATTGAAAACTACAACCATCAACTTCAACTAAACTTGTTTTCGCCGTGCTCAAATTGACCTATGGGCACAAGTGCGACCATTTGCCTACTAGATTACATCTAAATCTCACTTTATCGGCCAAATTATGTTGTATTAAAAATGTGTTAATCGCCCAAAACTAGCATTAAACGTCTCATAAGAGCCATTCAAACAGAAGATATACTCATATTTTCATATATTATTCAAAAGTTCAGGAGCTAAACTTCTTTTCGCCATCCACTGTAGTTGGGATGTGTATGTGGCATATAACTATATTTGTAAGTTAAATTATTAATACGACTTATTCAATGTTTTTCATCTTAGAAGAACGAACCGGGCTGTATTTATTTCGGCTTATTCATTATTCAGTTGTAACATAGTCAATGTTTTCAGATTTCAATTCAATTAATATCGAGCATTGTTGTGTTATTTAGCGTATTTTCAAGCCGAATAATTATTTTAAAAAAATTCAATCTACGCAAACCACGATGACCAAAATATTTAGTCACGGTTATGCTGTAGTGTTGGTGATGTCCGAATCATTTGTTTATATCTCAAGGCAGTTCTTGGAATTATCTATTGGTATTCTAACGAGCTTTGCCCAACTAGCCGGCTTTTGATTATAACCTGTATATTAGAGTAATCTTAGTACACACTTAACACAGATGCTCATTATCAACGTTAAAATGCGAGATTTGTGATGGAGGAGCGATATTGTCTGCCGTCCACCCAGATACGTACCTCACAGTTCCAGCATAAAAACCAGATACAGGTAACATACTGAAATCTCTATTCGCTTCTTCCCAACACATTTCCTGCATCGTTATTTACCTGATTTAAAATCATAAGCAAGCTTTAAAAATACACACATTATACAAACAATAGTGCCTTTCCCTGCTGCGCTGTTTTCGTCGAGTAACCGACGAAAATTTTCAATTAATTTAACACTAGCGGTTCTGCACCAGGAGCGATTCTGCATTAAGAGTTCAGTGAGCCGATTACACGATTCGTAACAGTTTCATGGTTGGCACCGACATTCGTTTTGCTGTGTTCATTTTTCGCTCTCGTTTCGATTATTTACTGGTTATGTTAATACTGCACTCCTACCGGCAAAAGATCTATGGAATTATCTAACTACAGTTTACACAAAATTGTCGAGCAAATAGCTATCGCGTAGCTGTGGAGTGTGGAAAACATCTGCAGTACAAAATATGTTGTAAACTTTCAGATTCCTATGTCACTTCACTTCACAGGGTTAGTTAAGGAAAAACATCTTCATTCCAGAGAAGACAATTCACGTACCCACAATTTTAATAGGTGGGTGATAATTTCGCACATCCTATCTCAGCACCAACGTTTGTTTCGATCTCAGAATCGTTCAGAGAAACACTTAGTTTAGCTAAAGACGGTTGCCCGTCCACACCAAAATGACAAAACAATGCGTCGTCGAGGCTAAGACTATTTTTCTTGGATTTAAGAATTCAGCAGCTTAAGGTTTGTTTACTATTTGAGAAAAAATGTGCATTGTGGCACTACACATACTTTAAATTCTGTGTTTGCCCAACTTTTCTTCTAGCTTCACTTTTATGATATTTACCACCACCACACGCTTGCACTTTAGAGACGAATGAAGCCCCGCGCTCAAAGTCTCTATAATAACACAACACACGCTTACTAGGGGGCTACACGAAGCGTGAAAACTAGCGTAAAATTAATTTGTAATGTCAAAACGTTTACGCTTCGTGTGGCAGCAAAAATATAAAAACGAAACGTGAAACGTGTTTACGTTCGTGTTTTTGGTCCAAGAAAATAGAAATAGAAGAGAAATTAATTGATTTCTGAATTTTTTTTATCTGTTTTTCCGATTTTGTTGCTATACCAGCAAATAAAAACATACATTATTCTCTGTTTGTAAGCAAAGCGTATGAAAAAAATAATTACGCTCGGGTTTACGCCTCGCGCGAGCCGTAAACGTTTTGACAGCGCCGCAGCAGTTTGGCATTAATCGTTAATGTCAAAATCATTACGTTACGCTTGATGTAGCCCCACAGTTACACTTCGCCGAATTGCTGCGTTCCCTTGGACGGGTTCGCTTGTATGGATAGAGTAAAAGAGAATCAGATACGCAAAGATGCATTCACGCAGCCACATGAGCTAATCTTACTGGAGGCTACATGAGGCGTAACGTAATGTTTTTGACATTACAGATTAATGCCAAACTGCTGCGCTTCTATCAAAACGTGTATGTTTTGGCCGAGGCGTAAACAGTTTGGCAATTCAAATTAATTTTACGCTAGTTTTTACGCTTCGTGTGGCCTCCCAGTTAAGGTAGTATGAGTGTACCGCATAGAAGCCCTTGTAGGAATTTTGTTGGGAGTTAGGGAACAAACACATTATATCTGCGGTGCCACACCAAGCACAAATCCAAGCGCACCGTAAAAATGTCATTTGGTTACCGCTTCGTGTGGCAGTAAAAATATAAAAACGAAATGTCAAACGTGTTTACATTCGTGTTTTTGTTCCGAGAAAATAGAAATAAAAGAGAAATAAATTGATTTCTGAATATTTTTTTCTGTTTTTTATTTTCATTTTGTTGCTATACCAGCAAATATAAACTTAAATTCTCCTCTGTTTGTAAGCGCGTAAGCGTAAGTAAGTAAAAGTATTTACGCTCGGGTTTACGCCTCGGCCGTTCCGTAAACGTTTGACAGAGGCGCAGCAGTTTGACATTGATCTGTAATGTCAAAAACATTACGTTACGCCTTATGCGGCCCCCCAGATAGAAGCGGATGTTCGATCGTCAGATGCCAAGGCATTGAACTTGAGGCAAGGTTCCCTGCTTAGAAGAGTATACAATGAAAGCCCGAGACTAAATCTGTGTATGTAAATCAGAACCACAATGTTAAACATACCCCAGCATACTCGTGAAAGAGCCCTCGCCGATACGAAACCGATAAACCACAGTGGGCCGTTGGTTAACCAACTACCTTTTGCAGCTACGTTGTGTACCAATACGAATCACTGATCAATGAAACAATACGCGATTTTTGGTCCAAAATCATTTACACGTCAGTCGTTTACTTATCGCTTTTACAGTTTACACTGACGGGCGATCCTGTCATGGCGACAGGGGACCCAACCGAGAGAGCGGTTGGTATTTCACCGGAATTGAATTGAAATTTTATTTTGGCGGCTCATGATGCCCAAACCTCTCAGTCAAATCAAGCTCTGTGTTGGTGGTCTCAAGAGCATATAAAATCCATTTCTGAGGGGTGCCCTTTCGATTATATTGTTCATACTGTAAAACACGATGTAAAACACGGGACGGAAGACGGAAGAATTAAACACGTGGAAAAAGACAAAAGGGACAGAAACATAAGAAATTTAATCAGGTTAACTTCCGACGATGAAGTGTCATTTTATCACGTGTTGATTGGCAGATGTCATATTTGACGAGCATAGGCTGCGTACACAATTCGAGCTTAGGCTGCGTACACTCTTCGAGCTTAGGCCCTGTTCACACAGAAACTGAAATGAACTGAACTGAACGTAGCGTAGCGAGCGACGCGTAAAAACGCGTTGTCTTCTATGAGTTCCTTCGAAGCCCTTCACACCAGTGTCGACGTCAACTTCGTACGCCGACGGCAAATCTGTATAAAAAGACAGCGCTGCTTTTGTGTCGGTTAAATACTTTGGCCATGGTTCGTATACATGGTTTTTGGGTGAGTGGGGCGAGGTCTTGTGTTTTGACAGATTATTTGTGTTTATATTTGGAAGTTCAAGACACATTGAATTTTTGGTGCGAGAATTAAAATAGTTTTATGATGAATTTTGTGCTTGTATTACAAATAATAATTAAATTAAAATTGTCTTGCATGCTTGTGATACAAAGGAAAACGTCAATTGAGTAATCTTCGATAAGTTTTTAACTACCCAAGATGTCTAATTGTTTTTGCCCGAACGACAGGGCGAAAGACTTTTCCGTTGCCTTTCGCCCCCGTTCGTAACCGGTGTGAAAGGTCCGAAAAAGCGACGCGTCGAAACGTAATTAACGTCGGCTGTGTGAGGGCGCCTTGAAGCTGCGCTACAGGTGGTCTATCTGGGGGGCTACATGAGGCGTGACGTAATGTTTATGACATTACAGATTAATGCCAATGTAAACCCGAGCGTAAATACTATTTGCATACGCTTTGCTTACAAACATAGGATAATATATGTTCTTATGTGCTGGTATAGCAACAAAATCGGAAAAAAATATACAGAAATAAATTTATTTCTCTTCTTTTTCTATTTTCTCGGAGCAAAAACACGAACGTAAACACGTTTCACATTTCGTTTTTATATTTTTACTGCCACACGAAGCGTAAACGATTTGACGTTTTTACGCTCTGATTTGCGCTCTGTGTGGCCCCCAGAATGGTCGCGAATGTATGCAGCAACGTAAACAAAGCGTTTTCGGGCATTCACCAAACAGTGAACTGTCAGCGAGAGCCACTGAAGTCAGTGTTGAACGAACTATCACAGTTTGCGTGTACAGTGTACGACCACAGAGACAGCGGAACATGTAATGTTCTACTGCCCGCGGTTGCAGCGAGAGAGAGCGGAGATGCTGGCAGACGACGGCCGCAACCCTCTCACGCCGGATAACCTGGCGAGCGAGATGCTGCGGAGCCCGGAGTGCTGGCAGCGCTTTGCCCGAGCCTGCCGAGCCGTAACGCTGCAACTTCAACAAGCGTGGCGAGAAGAACAGCGACTGGAGGCCGAGGCTGCGGCTGCTGCGGCGGCTGCTGCAGCAATAAGATAAGTTGGCCTTCTGCACAACTTATCCGACAAACATCTCGTTAACCGTGGGGTTAATGACGCTGTTTGTTAACTTGTTAACCGTACGTTCCTTGTCCGGCTGCGCAGAGCAAGAGCGGAGTAGCGACTGACAGCTCCTTGTAGCGGAGCTGGAACCGTCTATACGACTACATCCGCGACTTGTGAATGTGACTAAATGTATAACTATTTGTAAATATGTGCTTTATTTATGTATTTATGTATATATATATTATCTGAATTAAATGCGATGATACATCGCATTCCTGCCCCCCTGTATGCCAGACAGGATCCTGACGGGTGGGTGGGTGGTTATGGGGGGGGGGGAGAAACAGGTTGTTTTCCCGCATCGGGAAAAATAAAAAAAAATAAAAAAAAAGTGTACGACGACAGTGTTTGAGCGACCTATCGCTAATTAAAATGGAGGCAATACAAAATGTTTACTATGGGGGCCCTAAGCCAGCTAAAACACGCAAAATACAAAAACGCACTATATAAAAACAACGACCAGACCGCAGCTGTCTCCGACATTCTCCGACGGTTAACACATCGTTCAAAAAGTACCGGGACTAACATAGAGATGGCGCTAATAATGCCATTTATATACCAAGGTTCAGAAGTACCACCTTCAGATGAGGTGTGTCGGCATAATTCGAAACATAACCAAGAAAGCTATAGTGGTTAAAGTGACGCTACTTTTGCAATCGTGAAAAAAATGGGCCAAAACAAGTTTCGTGTGTTGATAAAGCATTGTTTTCCAATGGGAAAAAGCAAATTTTGCACACAAATTGGCTATAAAAAAGGTTTTTTTTCCAAATGGATGCCGCGTTTGCTCACAATGGAACAAACGATCACAAATCAAAACGATGATCAAATTAAACGAATTAGGCTTCCAACTGCCTTGTCACCCTCCGTACTCGTCGGATTTTGCCCCCAGCACTACTGGCTCTTTACAGATCTCAAAAAGATGCTCCGATCGCTACTACTGAGGCTGAAAAAGATGATCGCTACTACTGAGGCTCATTTTGAATCAAAAAACAAATCGTTCTACAAACATGACATTGAAAAGTTACAGAATGCTGTAACTGGGGGGCTACATCAGGCGTAACGTAATGATTTTGACATTAACGATTAATGCCAAACTGCTGCGGCGCTGTCAAAACGTTTACGGGACGGCCGAGGCGTAAACCCGAGCGTAATTATTTTTTTCATACGCTTTGCTTACAAACAGAGGATAATTTATGTTCTTATTCGCTGGTATAGCAACAAAATCGAAAAACAGAAAAAAAAATCAGAAATCAATTTATTTCTCTTCTATTTCTATTTTCTCGGACCAAAAACACGAACGTAAACACGTTTCACATTTCGTTTTTATATTTTTGCTGCCACACGAAGCGTAATCGATTTGACATTACAAATTAATTTTACGCTAGCTTTTACGCCTCATGTGGCCCCCCAGTTACACTTGAAGAAGATTATCTTGATGAATAATGAAGAATTTTGCCGATAAAATTATGTTTTCATAGTTAGCTCCGGGACTGTTTGAACGATGTGTTAGAGCAGTGGTCTCAAACACTCGGCCCGCGGGCCGCATGCGGCACGCGACACTGTTTTCTGCGGCCCTTGACCACATCCGCGGAGTATATAATTACGTTATACCAATCAGGATAGTCAGCAATGAATCACAAGAATGTGTTCTTGTCAGTTCAGCTGCCGGCACAGAAGTGACGGATACGACTTATTTTAAATCCAAACCAAATCAAAGTGCGTAAAATTTAATGAAAAATCTTTTTCTCTATATGGTGCGGCCCGTGGACTAGCTGTTGCTTTCCACTACGGCCCGCTGACTGGCTGTTACTTTCCACTGCGGCCCACATGCCAATATGAGTTTGAGACCACTGTGTTAGATTGACCGTGGCATGAGACTGGCTGACAACAAACCAGCCCGCAAAGTCTTCTTGGAGCGTCCGGTGGCACGAGGTGACGCGAAAAGCCCGGTTTAACTTCATCGATAGCGATGCAAGAACGATCGATTTAATGAGTTGGTGGACGACGGTGCTCTACAGGGAGGAGGAGGGAGGGAGGAGGGCGGTTATGATTGCCGGATGATATTGGTTTATTATCCGCGCATAAAAATCTTGCTTTGAAAGATTTTGAATGAAAATTTATTAAGATCAACTAATTGTTTACCAAACTTATCATACCTTTCCTCCACTTAATAATTTCATAACTTCTTCGTGGTAGCACTGCTCTTTTTTCAGCAAAACAAAGTTTCGAAAGTTCCGTTTAATTTTCCGACCACGTTTTGTGAACCAATTTCGTCTATCGAACCCGTTCTGCCGCAGTAAAATCTAGCTGCATTTATCCGCTAAAGTTCTTCAATGTTTTGTGCGTTGTTAAATGTTTTTATTATGAATTTGTAATAAACTTAGTTTTTTCAGTTCATGTGGCAGCTAAATGCAAGCTCATTGTATAAGCATATTTTTTAATGAATTCCAAAGTATCACAAGGATAACAAATAAAATATTTGCTACATCCTGAGTTTGTTTGTCATTTATGATTAGCTTGCATACATAAAATTGAAGCTCCATCGATGAAAAATTTGAGTGCAAAACCAAACAAATAGCTTAACATTTTTATTTACTCACAATACGGACACCACAAGCTTAAAAAATGTGTCGCAACTTTTTTTCGGCTTTTGTATTGGCAGACCTAAAATTGCAGACATCACTAAAAACCAAGTAGTAATAACCCTGTTATAGGCCAGGGCAGATGCATGATGCAGGGATAATAAGCATGGGTAGAATTGGTAAAATTCAGCCCCCGCTGATAAGCAGTCGATAACGCACGTCGCTGTCAACGCAGCTCGTCTGAGTTCGAATCCCGGGATCGATTGTCACGCAGCCGGCCATGGTTTCGATTCCCGATACCGGCGTGACAAGGGGGTTGGCGAAGGATCAACAACCCCGCCCGTAAAAACAAACCGTCACAGGGAGCTCTAGAGATTAACATTGTCTCTGGTGCAGAATAAGACCGCTCAGCGAGTTGGCGAATAAAAAAATGGATTGATGAAATTACCCTTCGCACTGGTTATGATTTCGTCATTAATTGCAGAATGACATGGTTTGAGCTCAGTTCAGAAGTCGAAGTTGGTAATCTATATATATCAGGCTGTCTAAAAAGTCATAGACGTTTTTCACGATAGATGCTTTAGTGATCGATATCTCGTGAAGTATCGATCGCACAGATTCAAGTTTAGGCATTTTAAAGCTGTTTTTCACACTTTAAAAAATACTTTCATTGTTTTTTGTTTATTTCATTCGTGTGAGTTACAGGGTGTTAACAATGCAGGTCAACGAAGAGAAAATTTGGTACAATTTACAGTTTTTGTCCGAAAAAGGCGTAAATTCAAATTTGTGTTTGTGGTTCCGATACCCTAACCGCTAGTAATGTGAAATTTTAATTTCGATGTTCCGTTTCAGTTTTTTATGTTCAAGTTGTACCTCACACAGGCAGACCCGCCGTCGAAAATGTCCGTAAAATCACAAAAATAATCAAATTTGGTCAGTATTTTAGTAATCAGAGCATTGACCAGGACCTATAGATTAACAACAAATAATTTTAGGTCATTTGCGCAAGGCTGGATTCACACAGAAGCTTGTGAAGCGATGTTTGGGCACCACCCTATTTACATGATGACTCGAATTTCCATTTGCGAAGTTTTGGTCAAACGGAATGAACTAGACCTATTTCTTTAACCGATTGGTACTGGGGATAAGAAATGGGTCACTTACAACAAAATTATGTGAAATCGGTCTTGGTCTAAACCTGGTGAAGTAGCTTAACCGGTTGCCAAACCAGGAATAATGGCTAGGAAGGTTCTACTGGGTATATGGTGGAACTTGAAAGGAATCGTTTATTGTGAGTTGCTTCCGTGTAGCCAAACACTAAATTCAGATCCCTACTGTCTATTACTGCACCGTTCGAAGCTAGCAATTGACCAGAAACGACCGGAGAGGGAGAGGAGAAATGAGAAGTTTTGTGTTCCATCAGGACAACGAAATGTCACACACGTCTTTGATGAATCCCCAGAAAGTCCGGGAGCTTGGTTGGAAAGTTTGAATGCATCCACTGTATAGTCCAAACCTTCCACCAAACGATTGGCCCCTTTTCCGCGCATTACAAAATTTCCTGAGTGGTGAAAACCTGAGATCCAAAAAGGATTGTGAAAAAGAATTGCGCGAATTTTTCAGCAATAACGATTACAAGAGAGACATTATGAAGGTATTTTTCCAAATCTTCCAACAAAATGGTGCATATTTGACGCAAATCGCACAATTGAAAGTATTTTAAATAATGTTTTGAAGTTCACGCAAAAAACGTCCAAGACATTTTTGACAGCCTTATATAAAAATGGATGGAATGGAAAATGTCTGTCTGTCTGTGTGTACCGCTTTTTCTCCAAAACTACTGAACCAATCCGCTTGAAATTTTGCACAGCGTAGTTTTGTGACCCCGGATTGTGTATACGAAAGTTTGACCCTCCACACCTTCGGGAAGAGGGGGCTACCATACAATCGTAACGTAACGTAACGTTGCATACGTAACGTCTCATACGTAACGTCCCAATCCAACGTTTTCTAGCAAATCGAATCAAAGTCGGTAGGCGGGGGTTTTAGGGGTGGGGAAATGTTCTGGTGAATGTTTGAAACCTCTCCCCTCTTTACAAAGAAGACCTCTCATACAAAATCTAAGCTCATTTCAGTTAAACTAGGATAGCTTACAAGCAATTTGAGCCAAATTCAACTGGTGCGAGTTTTGACATGTATCCAACGGTAAACCGATCGGACGTCAACTGGAAGTCCGATCCTCTGAAACGCTGGATAGTCGAGAAATGAGACTGAAATGAGACTGAAAGGAGGCGTGGGGAAGCTCGCCGGGACCTGCTAGTAAATGATAATAGTATATCTCTGTAAATACAAAAATCAATGAAACATAATCATGTTGAACAAAAACTGTGGAAAATAAAATTAATCTTTTAAACATAACATATTCCTACCTCTTAAGTCTACCGATCTCCCTATTCGTATATGTTAACACAGATTCAATATAATGTCACGCTTAACGATGGCATTCCCGCGAAATGTGCACACTTTCTTGCTGATCAACGTTAAAACAAAGGTACGATTAGACGATAGCGACACCCGCTAAGACTAAGCGAGGTTATTGGTGCTTCTTGTGTACTACTAAAGAACTTTAAACAAAGAATGGCAAAGAGCATTTGTTTATTTTTTGAGAAAACTATTTGAATTTGTGGTACAACGAAAACATTAGATTTTGTATGTTGTACACGTGCTGGATTGCTCTAAAGTTAGGTTGGGTTGGTTCATTTCACAATCGTTATTGCACCCTGCATTGATGCGGTTATATGTACATGCTAAACTCTAAAATATTATCTGTAATTAATTACTAGTATTCTTTTTAAGGGTCTGGTGAGGAAAATGCATTTTTAAAGTACAGAGAACTTTATGTTCATATTTCCAGCACATCAAAACAAGTTTTACTTCTTGTTTTTTGTTTTCCGACGGAATATTTATTGTGGCGTGTTATTCTCGGTAAGCATAATAAGTAGGATCCAAGTCGTGGCAGCATCTCTAGGCGTCATTTCGTGATTGTATTAGTGAAGAGAAAAAACAAGAACACAACAATTTGGGTTCAATTTGCCATTATTGGTTTAAAATTCTGTAGGTATTACTAAAACTGGGTGTTTGTGATAATCGAGTACACTACGCACAACATGACTTATAGGCTGGTGGTCGTTCGCCCGTACCCCGATTCACGATCACACGATCCGGGTTGTCGGTTGTTTCCTTCCCAGCGGTCTTATCCAGAATAGCTTCGGCCAACTCACGAAATGCCCGCTCGATATTAGTGTTCGCCTTTGCTGATGTTTCCATAAAACGTATATCGTGCTCTCGTGCAATCTATAAAAATAGCAAATGGAATAACGACTGAATTATTTTTTCATAGAATATTGTATGATTGGCATTGTTAATTTTGTATATTAAAATTACAATTGAACCAATTACAAAAAAGGAACAAGTTTTAAAGTAGGTTTTTGCATGTTTTGTGACATTGTTTAAAACTCTAATAATATCAGTATCATAGATGTTATTGATAACTTAAACTAGTTGCTCGTAACGTACAATACTTTATTATACAATACAATAGAAAACAGCTAAAAGTAAAGCAGTACCTGGCCAATAAAATAGGTAAATTTATGAATAAGGCAAATTTTAATGAATTTACACGGTATACACTTTCGCTAATATCAAAAGTCAATATTATATTTCAAAATAAGTCAGTATCTCGTGTATTCGCCGTTGTTTTGAAGCACTTCATGAATTTTCCTTGGCAGCGAATCGACCAAATCCGGACGAGTTTTTGCTGGAATTGAATACCATTCCTGCTGCAGTTTTGCCACAATTCATCTTTGTTTGAAAAATATTGTCCAGCTAACTTTTGCTTCAAGGTATTCCACAAGCTTTCAATATGGTTTAAGTCAGGAGACTGTGTTGGCCAAGGCAAAACTGACACATTATTGCCATCAAACCACGATTTCATAAGCTTCGACGAATGCTTGGGATAGTTTTCTTGTTGAAATACCCATCTCAGTGGCAAGTTTTCTTCTGAGTAAGACAGCATAACGTCTTCCATGAAAATATTATGCCAATTTTTCGTAACCTTCAGTACCTTCCCAAGAACGATATTGAGCAGCAAACTGTTACCTCATCTGTAATTTTTTTTTAATCAATAGTGGAACTTTTCTTCCAATTAGCCCTGGTTTAGCTTCCCTGATTAGCTTCTTGCAACCGCCTTTTTTTTGTTTTTCGATGCGGAGCGGGAAACCTTCATAGGCACCGCTACGAGGGCGAGACCTCCTAGCCGGTAGTGTGGGATTTCCGGTCTCTGAGGAGTCCGGACCTACACACTAAAACCTTCCCTACCAATGCTTTGAGCCCCCGTCGAATCACCTGCTCGGTATTACCTTCGAAGGGGAGGCTGGACAAGTTTGTCCTACACGTCCCCCCATGGGCACGCTCGCTAAAATATCGCACTCACGATTTGGCAAGGCTACTCATTCGAGGTTTGCTGTCGTGGTTTCCTTCTTTGCTCCTCCTGCCACTATGAGCAAGCGCGTGTCATCGCTGTTTTCGCGAACCCACTGACTGCATCGAAAGCAGCAGGGGTCTCGCACGTTAGCTCCACAACGCTTTCTGCTGCAACTTCTGCACCTAGCACGAAATTCATTCGTTTCCTCGCTTCCTCGAACCTAGAACAAGTCACTAGGACATACTCGGGCGACTCCACTGTGTCCTTGCAAGCGGAGCAGTCTGGTGACGAGGCTCGTCCAATCCGGTTGAGATACTCCCTGAAGTACCCATGCCCGGAAAGAAGCTGAGTTAATTGAAAGCTAACTTCACCGTGTCCTCTAGCCACCCATCGTTCTATATTGGTGATAAGACGGTGTGTCCATCTTCCATATGTTTCCCTGTCCCAATCCCGCTGCCAGTTTGCTACTTTGCTAGTTTGCTTTGCTGCAACCGCCTATGAACAGATTTTGGGCTAATAATGTTATTTATTATTAAGCAAATCGTTTTAGACGAACCAAACGGATCCGCTTTGGCCAAAAGGGGTATGCGATGATCTGTCGTTGGTTTGGTTTTTCTTGGTTTACCTCGTTTCTTTGCTTTTTTCCACAACAAAGCATTTCTCACAAAATTTACAGATTTCCCTAGTACTTTGACGATGCTTTCGTACGTCACGCCTTCCTTACGCATATTGTTGGGAACGGGACTGTTTCCCGTAAACAGCGTCTAGGCCAACGCATAGCACCTGGTAAAGAGTTTAAAAAGGCATCGCTAAATAAAGAATCCGAAAAGTCTCTCCTAGGGTAACTGCATTTTACGACGGTTAGTGAACGCTGCGTGGGCCAGCATAAACAGCGTAATGCACTTGATCGATGCAACAGTTTCGTGCATTCTAGGAAACCATATGGACCCATACGGGGAATCAAAATAAAGATTAAAAGTAGAACGCCTAAACCGTATAAGATCAACCCTTTATCAAGAGATCCATACTAACGGGGTTTGGACCTTCAGATGCGATTAGAACATTAGAACGACTATTGTTGTCTCTTTCGATCTCCTCAGCAGGGGACGATTAATTTGGTATATCAGGCGTACAAATAGAAAACCGCCGTTTTTTCTCATGATTTGAGGCTTTATTGTAAAAAACTCCTTACAAACTCATTCTTCAAAGTAATTGTCATTGTTAGCCACAACTTTTTCCCACAATTTGGGCAGCTTTTAAATTCTTCGTCGGAAAAATTGTTCATCTTTCGACGCGATCCATGCATCGATCCAATTTTTGGTGTCCTCGACAGAACGAAAGCGCTGCTCGGCCAGGTCATGCGTCATCGATCGGAATAAATAGTAGTCTGACGGGGCGATGTCTGGAGAGTAGGGCGGGTGGGGTAGTATGTGCCATTTCAATGTTTCCAGATACGTTTTCACGACTGTGAAAACATGTGGTCGAGCGTTGTCGTGAAGAAGGATAACTTTGTTGTGTCTTTCTGAATATTGTGGCCGTTTTTCCTTCAACGCTCGACTCAGCCGCATTAGTTGTGTCCGATACAGGGCTCCTGTAATGGTTTCGCCTGGTTACAATAGTTCGTAATAGACAACGCCGAGCTGGTCAAATCAAATACAGAGCATCAGCTTCGAGCCATGAATGTTCGGTTTAGCTGTAGATGTTGATGCATGGCCGGGAAGCCGCAACGAATTTTTACGCTTTGGGTTGTGATAATGTATCCACTTTTCATCCCCGGTCACGATGCGATGTAAAAAACCTTTTCTTTTTTGCCGTTTAAGGAGTTGCTCGCAAATGCAAAGGCGCCGTTCGATGTCCCTCGGCTTCAACTTGTGCGGCACCCAGTATCCTAGTTTCTGGATCATTCCTAGGGCTTTTATCCAATGCGATATTGCTTGTTGCGTCACGCCCAATAAGTCTGCAAGTTCCTGTTGCGTTCGACAAGCATCTTCTTCCAACAAAGTTTTCAATTCGGCATCTTCGAACTTTTTCACCGGTCCTGGACGCTCCTTGTCTTGCACGTCATAATCGCCGTTTTTGAACTTGCAAAACCACTACCGATACGTTCTTTCACTAATGCAGGCTTCACCATAAACTTCTACTATCATTCGATGCGCTTCAGCTGCATTTTTTTAGCATGAAACGCAAAAAGCATCACTTCCCGCAAATGGCACTTGTTCGGCTCAAATTTCGCCATGTTCGCACGTGAATAACACAAAGCGCAATGCGCAGCGCGCAAACCCCGCTCCGAAACCTTTTGAAACGACAAGTTTCGAATAAACGCCTGAGCGGAAGTGACCGCGTTTATGCGTGAAACTCCGGCGATCAACGTACCTTCGCACGCACGCGGATCGCCTCAAACTTTACATGGTGGCTCCAGAGAGAGTCAATTCAAATTCAACAGAACTTGAACAGCAGGTAAGTGCCACTTCAACTAAGTAATCGTGAAAGTGTGATTCATATGTGACGTATTCACTGTTTCGGGCCTATGGAGAAAAGTTCACAAGGACCAGGAAACAAATGGTAATCAACATGCCATATACGTTCACAGTTACGTTGACGGTTCACAGTTGCCGAATTTGCGAAAACATTGACGATGGTCCTGATCAGATGGTTGCTTGTTATGAATGCGACCGACTGTTCCATCTAGCATGTGTTAAATTAACACGCAAACCAACCGCCAAAGAAGATTGGCTGTGCCCTAAGTGTCAGAAAATCGCATACGAGATTAACAAATTAAAAGACTTAGCCAAGATAT
>NC_071287.1:11682263-11697263 GCF_943735745.2 Anopheles bellator | reverse complement strand
CTCAAATTACCGTTCGAGTTCTCAATTCGAGTTTCATAATAGGGACCAAGATGTCGCCATCTAGAAATTGTGTTGGTATTCCTAATACTACACTAGAAAACGCTACAAAGAAGAAAAACACCTACAAATCTATTACTTCAGGGTGTCTCGGTAACAGTTTTTTAGGATTTTAACAGAAAAAAATAAATTGAAATAATAATCCTATCAAAATTCATTTAATATACGCTTTATTTATACGTTACTTACATTTTCACCACGTTCCTTGCGCACTGTACGTTTATCCGACATGTCACATTTATTACCAAGAATCATCTTTTCCACATCTTCGTTAGCATGCTGCAATGATGGCCATCAAAATGCAAAATTGAAGAATAAAAAACTACAGATATTTATCGACCTATTAACACAAAATGTGTATAAATTTGTAGTTTGGACACTTGAGATATTAATTTTCTTTACCTCGTCTATGTTTCGTAGCCATTTTACAATGTTGTCGAAGCTCTTCTCGTTCGTTATGTCATAAACTAGCATAATACCCATCGCTCCACGATAGTACGAAGTTGTGATTGTATGAAAACGTTCCTGTCCTGCAGTATCCCATATTTGTAGCTTTATCTTTTTTCCCCGCAATTCAATTGTTTTTATTTTAAAGTCGATACCTAAAACGAATACCAAAACTATTATATATAGTCTACGTATTCTTCATTCAAAATGTATATTCACTAGTGCATGTTTCCTATAACTTTGCAAAATGAGAAACATCATATAAACTAAATGAAACGAAGGCAGTAGAAAATGAGATAACAACATTAAAACTATATAAATATGTCACAGTTCGTTCGTCTAAGATTTAAAAACACCATTTAAACTATAAAGATATGTTTTAACCGTAGGTCATTTGTACACAAATGACCTACGGTCGGATATATCGACGGATATTGGACGGATATATCGTTTCATATGCGGCAGGCATCAGTTCGTATCCAGACAAATGATGCATTGTGCAAAAGCAAAAGTTGGATTTAATGAGGCCTTGTCTTCTCTAATAGGTAAAAAACCTACATAGACTTCCACATATCATCGAAAATGTAATGACTTGATTGGTTGAATCAAACCGTTAGTCTCATATATCTAGTTGGTAGACTGTTGCATTTTGGTGACGATATTGTGTCATGGGAAAATCTGGCGTCCTGATTAGTTGAAATTATTTCTATGTTATTAGGTGTGCAAATTAATTAGTTCGGTTTTATAATGGATGGCATTACTCAGTAAATGTCACAATTTTTTATGAAACATGTGTTTAATAGCTACTGTCATTAAAGCATGGCCCAGTTAGAATCGGGAACAATTGCATTAGCTCTATCTCTGGGTTGGTTTGACTTAGGAAATACATCAAGGTGTCAAATTGAAGGTATTTTATTGTACTTTAAGAGAAAAATTTCAGAAATTTATTATGTCGGTCGTCGGATGAAATCACGAACTTTCTTTGGAATGCACGCCATAATTTTCTACACAATCTTCTAGTCCACCTCAGCGGCTAATTTGATCCAATTTCTCGCCATCTCTGCAGCATTCCGCATCACCTTTTCAGTCCTCTGCAACTTCCTATTGATTGTTGCCCCATAATTTTCGATTGGGCGGAGTCTAGGGCAACTTGGTGGGTTGATATTCTTTGTGATGAAATCCACCTTATTGTAAAAGTATCACAGAACTACATCCCTGCTATAGTGGCAGCTTTCCAAATCAGGCCAAAACTTTACTTACCTTTGCGTGACTTAATAAATGATAGAACTCGCTTTTTGAGGTACTCTTCCTTGTATAGGGTTGAGTTCATCGTCGTGTTTGTAATGAAAACCTTGATTTCTGTCCACAGGTGCAAATTCCTTGTCATATCATTAATGTTTGTGCAAATTTATTGGCGAATGCAAATTTGATCTTGGAGGGGACATCTCCCCGTGCCGTGGCGAGATAAAATTTTGGTCCAGGAAGCCGTCCAAAATCAAATTTCACGTATGTTTCGTCGTCCATAAGCAAGCATCCTTTGTACCTCGTCATAACCTTCTCGTACAACTAGAAGCGCGTGTTTTAATGACTAAATTTTGTGTAAGTGTCCTTTTCGTATGCTTACATGCAAGGAAAAAACAGTAGCCTCTTCGTAGACAGATCTCCGGGGCAGTACTTTTACTGGTACCATATTTTTTTGCAATATCCCGAACCTTAAGTTCAGGATTTGCCTCGATTGATCCTTAAACCTTCCAGTTCAGCTGTCGATTGTATGTTTCACTACGACGTCTACTCTGAATCGTTCAATGTACGGTATTGGGTTCCCAGAAACGGTAAAGCACAGCATATATAGTTGATTTAGCGATTTTTTTGTGTTTTTGAAATTTTTAAAGTAGGCCACGTGGTGTTTTCGACGTGATTGTGCAGAATTATTTTTCCTCTTTAGAGTTCAATTAAGCATAACTTTCCATAAACTCCACGTACAAAGATGAAACTTTCAGCACTGAAAGTTGAATGTTTACTGAAGATATGACTATCAACACTTTTGAAATCCGAGCACCAGAGGCGCTACTAGAAATCATGCAATTGTTCCCGATTCTAAATGGGCCATGCTTTACGCATCTTCTTCTTCTTCTTCTTCTTCTTCGGCACTTCAACCGCTGTGCGGTCTTGGCCTGCACCAGAGACAATGTTAATGTCAATTATCCCTGGGGTGCTATCCGTAACATTGCGTTTTACGGGCGGGGTTGTTGGTCCCGCGTCAATCCCCCCCCCCCCGCCCCTTCCTCTGTCAGCGCCGGTATCATGAATCGAAACCATGGCCGGTTGAGTCGCAACCGGTCCCGGGATTCGAACCCTGGCCAGCTGCGCTGACAGCGAAGAGCGTTACCGACTACTCTATCAGCGGGGGGTGCTTTACGCATCTAACGTAGTATAAATTTTCTTTGCTAAAGTGTAAACAACACCTTTTTAAGCATTTCAACATGTCAAGTTTTGTTCCTGGTAGAGTGTTCTTGCGGGGATTACTTTTTCATTACGTGAGTGTGAAGAAAAACGCCGCCGAAAGTCATAAAATTCCATTCGAAGTTTATGGTGAACTTGCTCTTACTGACAGAACATGTCGGATATGGTTTGCACGGTTAAACAGTGGTGATCTTGGCTTGCAAGACGAAGAGCAACCTGTAGCCGGCATCAGTTGCCCGATCGACCATGTTCGGTCGACAGCGGTGTGTAGATTAAGCAACATAGCCCTGTACATAGCCCTGTTTTATAAACTTGTTAGGTATCGAGTGGGTGCTCCTCCTGCAGTACGCCAGGACCTCATAAAGGTATAAAAGCGAACCAAAATGTGAATAAAGGACAGTCACAAATTAGACACCAAACATTAAACCTGTGTGTCATTCGTTCATGGCCGGCGACATAGCCGCGCCAGGTAAAATCAACATAAAGAAAGAACCTAGCCATTACAAACCTGAACAGTCAAAAAAGGTTGACGACGAAGAATTGGTAGCATTGCTCAATCGGAATGCATGTCAGATGCAAAAAGAACATGCAGAAATGTTAGGAGTTGACAACACGACAGTTTCCCATCGCCTGAGTGCCATGGGAATGATTAGAAAAATGTTTTATGGGTTCCTCATGAATTGAAAAAAAGAGACATTGAAAGAAGGAAAACCATTTGCGAATTTCTGCTTGCACGGCTGAAAAGAAAGGGGTTCTCGTACCGAATCGTCACTGGTGATGAAAAGGGGAGTTATTACCAGAATCCTGCATCCCATCCTATCTCGAAAATGTAGGCTGGGAACTGTGTTGAATTTGTGTATTTTCGATTTTCGACTTTTTTGTGCCTGCAAGTTGAATAACCTAATATTGTGTAAAAAAGGGAATTAAGTACTCGTGAGCATTCCAAAAGTAACTGTGGCACAACTAAAGAGGAGATATCTTGGACCGAAGCAACGTTTATCGGGGGTAGAAAATGTTCTTAGAACACCGAAAAGATGCGAATGATGAAGTTTGCCGGAGGTGTGAGCTTAACTACGAAAAACATTCAGGAAGTGACGAAAATAGTATTGACCGATCGTCGAATCACTGTTAATAAAGTGGCTGAGGACCTGAAAATTTCGATTGGCTCATGCCAATAATTTGGACATGTAACGGGTCCTCCGAATGGAAGCTGCCGCACGCGCTAAGACCCCAGAAGCCTCCCACTTCTCTCAAATGTGAAAACTTGGCTGACCATTTTCTACGATAAAAGAGGCGTAGAGCATGATGAGTTCTGGAATGGGTAGAATGGTTAAAATCTACACCTGCAGGTTATGCGTAATTTGCGCGAAGTAATCCACCAGAAACGAAACCATGGGAGGCTTTTACACCATGACAAATAAAACATTAAGTTGGAATCTGACAACGGTGTCAGAAAGATACACCCGACTAAAAGCAAAAGCGCTGTTCGTAGGCGTCCGTATGAATTTGTTCAAGACAATAAGGAGGCAACGATTTCCAAGCATGGCAAAAGGAAACTTGTCTCTCATATTACCGGCGGATCCTTACTGGAGGAGGTGGACAAATTCGTCCACCATGAATCGAGAAACGTTTTCCTGTGGGTTATCGGCGTACGAAGGTGGTAACATAACCGGGCCTTGAGGAGGAATGTTTTGCTCATGGCAACAGAAGTTTCTAGGTGGCATCAGACGGAGTTAAATCAGCTATAGTGATGATTTTTAAACATGAAAAAACCGTCACTGGCGGGCCACACGATGGCGCAAATAAACGATTTTGTCATTTCAGATAAATGCAAAACTGTTTACGCCTCGGCCAAATCATATACGAGGACTGTTCAAAAATTTTTGCGACTTTTCAATTTCCGCGGGCTACGAACAAACGATTTTTTGTGGCGTAAGGAAGCTACACCTATCAGTGACTTAAGGCGCCCACACACCGCGAACGTTACTTACGTTTTGACGCGACGCTTTTTCGGACCTTTCACACCGGTTACAAACGAGGGCGACAGACAACGGAAAAGTCTTTCGCCCTGTCGTTCGGGCGAAAACAATTAGACACCTTGGGTAGTTAAAAACTAATCGAAAATTACTCAATTGACGTTTTTTTTTGTATCACAAGCATGCAAGACAATTTTAACTTAATTATTACTTGTAATACAAACACAAATTCATTACGAAATTGTTTTAATTCTCGCACCAAAATTCAATGTGTCTTGAACTTTCAAATATAAACACAAACAATCTGGCAAAACACAAGACTTCGCCCCACTCACCCAAAAACCAAGTATACGAACCTTGGCCAAAGTTTTTAACCGACACAAAAGGAGCGTTGTCTTTTTACACAGATTCGTCGTCGCCGTACGAAGTTGACGTCGACGCCGGTGTGGAGGGTCCCATATAATCCCATACAAGACAACGCGTTTTTACGCATCGCTCGCTACGCTACGTTCAGTTCAGTTCATTTCAGTTTCTGTGTGCACAGGCCTTTATGGTGAAAAGTTCGGCAATTTTGAGTAATCAGTCGATTTTTACAGCTGTTTTTCTTTGACGTGTTTTGGCTCAGCGTCGATTTTTCTCTATTCCAAAAAATGGATGGCAAAGAATCTTTATCCATTTTTTTTTTTGTGGAAAACGAAATTAAGAGCTCGGACGCAATCGAAATGTTTACTGTGGCTTATGGTGAAGCTATTAAGACCAAAAGCAGCGCTTATCGGTAGTTCAATTCTTTTTCAGATGGCCGAGAAGACGTGAACGTCGAAAAGCCATGTTTGCTCGAATGTGAACAGTTTTGCTAACAGTTTTCTTCGATTGTAGGGTCATGGTGCATCATGAGTTGTTGCCAAAGGATAGAACGTCAATAAAGAATATTTCCTGCAAGTTATGCGCCATTCACCCAAGACAATCGGTCACAAACGCACGGATTTGTGGTAAACCCAAAATTGGCTATGGCGACACTTCTTCTTCTTCTTATTTGGCGTTACAACCGCTGGGCGATCTAAGCCTGCACCAGAGACATTTTTTGTTAATATCTTTGGCGCTAACCGTAACAGTTCGTTTTTACGGACGGGGTTGTTAGCCCCGCGCCAAAACGAATGATAAACGAACCGCCGCGAACGACGAACTAATGGTCACCAGTGATAAGCGAACCGCCGCGAACAACGGAATAATTTTGAGTCGCTTCTTCAATAAAGGACTGTAAAACGCTGAACAATCGCGATGGTGTTTCTCGCTGTTACTAATAACCCCCCTGTGGCTTTTTCTTGCTCCGGAAACTGAAGGAAACCATGAAAGAGCAACGCTACGATACGATTTAGGAGATAGTCTAACGTCATAAAAATTGAAAATCGGATATACGTAGCCCGCGGAATTGCAAATGTCGTCAGAATTTTTGAACAGCCCTCGTACGTTTTGACAGAAGCGCAACCAGTTTGGCATTAATCTGAAATGCCATGTGTATCTATGTGTAACTTTTTTTTGCGCCATCGTGTGGCCGGACAGTAAGAGCTGATAGAACAGAATTATCATGAAACATGTGTTTGCATTGAAGTTGATACTGACGGTTTGCTCTGCGAACAAAGCACAGTTCGCAGTTATTCATTCACAGTTTCACAAGTATTTCAAGAACCACAATTTTCGTAGAAATTCAGTAATCATGTTTGATCTTGTGCAAATTAATTAGTTCGGTTTTGCAACGGATGCTATTACTCACTAAATGTCACAATTTCTTTATGAAATGTATGTTTGATAGCTACTGTCATTGCTCATCTAACGTAGTGTAGGGTTTTTATTGTTGAAGTGTAAGTTTACGTCTGCTCGTGATAAATATGAAGCCTTTGCTTCTTTGTTTTCTAATAATTTTGACAGTACTGTCGTTTCCAACGATCCATTGTCTGAAGCTCTGTCTTTTGTGCCTGCTGATACTCTTGACGTTCCTGTGCCAACTATTTCTGAATGAAATAGTTGTGTCGAAACACCTGCAGTCCCGCTCTAAATCGTAAATCTCTGACCAGCAGCACGGCTTTGTCCCGCTTACATCCGTCTAGACAAACCTTCTCAATTTTTTGAATGGTTGCTATTCTAATATTGACAAAGGTCTGCAGATGAATGCTATTTATACGGACTATAGGGCTGCATTTGACAGAGTTTCACACATTATTGTGACGTCTAAGCTCGCCAAGTTAGGGGTGTGTTCGTTGCTTGTGCGCTGGTTCTATTGGTATTTGTCTCACCGCGCCATTCGTGTTAAAGTTGAACGGTCCTTGTCCTCTGTGTTCACCAGTGTGTCTGGAGTTCCACAAGGCAGCAACCTGAGACCTGGCTTTTGTTTTTATTATTTATTAATGACCTTTCGTTTCAGCTTCCTCCAGACTGTCACCTTATGTATACTGACGATCTAAAATTGTACTTGACTGTCAGTGATCTGTCTGATTGTCAGGTGCTGCAGGTTATGATTGATCGTCTAGTATCTTGGTGTGATTGCAACGTCATGTCCCTTAACGTCAGTAAATGTCATATAATTTCGTTTACTAAGCGTCTTAGTTCGACCATGTTTAGTTATAGCATTGGCTCAGAGGTTATCACGAGAGTGGAAGTAATTCGCGCACTAGGTGTGACGCTGGATGCGAGATTAAAACTGTCTACCCACTATGCCGATACGATTTGACGCGCCAATCGCATTTTGGGCCTTGTTATACGTATGTCGTCTGAGTTTCGTGGTGTTACCTGTATTAAAGTGTTGTACTGTTCTCTTGTTCGTCCTATTCTCGAGTACGCTTGCGTTGTGTGGCACCCTCATCATCAGTGTTGGCGCGACCGCATTGAGTCCATACAACGTAAGTTTACTCGAGTAAACGTGCGCAGGCTGGGTTCGTATGGCGACGGCAATGTGCCTAACTACAACACGCGTTGCCTGCTACTCGGTCTGAGGATGCTTGAGCATAGACTCTCGGCTCAAGCTATGTTTGTTTTTGAATTTTTGTCTGCTTTTATTGACGCACCGCAACTCCTTGCCAAGTTAGATATATCTGTTCCTCCTCGCCATTTAAGACGTCGGCACGACATGGAGATCAGAACTGCTTCACGAATTACTGTTGCGGGTCACAACGATGCTTTGTTGTCTATGTGTCGTACGTATAATCTTTGTTCATCGCATATTGACTATAATATGTCTATTCGTCAGTGTCGTAGTTTCCTTGATTTCGCATCCTTCTAATTGCCGGTTACCAGCTTTTTGTTCTCGTCCTCGTCAGATGCAGTGTTATGTTAGCTAGAGTTTTGTTTAAGTTAGTTAAGTTCATCTTTGTCAACTATTTTATTAACTATTTGTGCCCATTGACTAATTTTATACTACATACATAAATAAATAAATATGAAATGTGTAGTGTACTGTGAGCATTTAAAACTTAATGAAATTATTCATGAAAAATCCCATCGTCAACAATTAATGCGTTTGAGGCAAACTTTGGCCAAAAGAGGATCATAACGGGATAAGATACGTGATATGCTGATTTTTCATTATGACAACACTCAACCATAGACCGCAAAAAAGGTCCAAACCTATCTTGAAAATGTTGGCTGGGAACTCTTAATCCCCCGCTGTATTCAGCAGATGTTGCTTTTTCAGACTAGTATTTGTTCCGTTACATGAGTAACAAAGTGGTAGCACAGCGGCTCACTGCTTAGGAAAATATTAAAACATGGGTCTTTGATTTGATCGCTTCGCAAAACCAGGAGTTCTATCGATACGTAACCCGTTAATTACCTGAAGGGTGGAAGAAAGTAGTAAGTAACGGCTGACAAAACTTTCATTAAAGTAGTCATACGTTTTTTTGTTGTACTCAGGTTACAAATGTCGAATAAAAACCGAAATAATTAATTTGCAGACCCAATATATAACAAGCACTTGCACAAATGGTTTATGATCATTCATCTTCGAGCTTGACCAGGATCTAAAGTGGTACATGATATCTACGATTTACGTATGGTTGCATGTTCGAGTAGTGAGCAAGCCGGGGCAGTCAATGTCCTTCCAAAAAGGGATATTTCTTAAAGAAAATTTACTTTGAGTTGATTCCAAAACCTTTCAGAAAATTACAGTTCACAAGACCGACAATGAGCAAACACATTTTCAGTATTCAATACAGGCTTATCTCAATATAAAAAAAATCTATACAATACAGAAAATTATTTCAACCTTTCGTGACGCACTAATGAGACGCAGCAGCTTCAACCAATCAAGCGCGATGCTCCATAAATGCTTTTAATTTATATTCATTGTATTCCCAGTTCCCGATTACAATTTAGTTATTTTGGCTGCATTCCCAATTAACCTAATTTTGTTTAGCATTTGCCTACATAAATTTGTCTAGTTTCGTAATCGCAAAACGTTCACAAAACAATCGATGTAGATTGTATATTAAAACCGCAGAAGATCATCTACATCTTGAGAATATATTAAGTGAGCCTATTTATTATCTTCACATATTATATCGCAAGAGACAAACACGTCTGCTGGAAAGGTTAAGATTAATTTTTTTTTAGGGGTAAATTACAAAAGAAACAAATATTCATTTAAGCCATTTAGGTTTTCTATTTCAATAGCAAAACACGTGGTTCTAAACGGTGACATACAGGAATCTCAGAATTATGGTTTCAGAATAAGAAAAAAAAAGATCAGAAGAAGCCAATCGAAAAAACTTGGCTATTACTTGCCTATAACTATAACTCTAGAAGGATGCAATTGAAGGAACTATTTCAATAAATAAAGTCAAATTGTAAAAGCAAAAATTTGTCTTACTACAAATTTGTTGGAGTCATATTTAAAGTTACTACAGCCTTTCCGCGGCTATAAAAGTCAAGAGCATCGAAAAAGTAAAAACTTGTTATTTTAGGATGTCATTACCATAGGTGGGATTGTTTTGAGCTTTCGCGGAAAGAGTGTAGATCTTTCCCTAAAAATGTAAAAAAATCTTCTAAAAGTCATACCAATGGTTGAAATGAAGGTTGAGGTGAAAGCATCGTCGGAGAAACGAAACAATATGCAGGTTTTACCGACACCGGAGTCGCCGATTAGGAGCAGCTTGAATAGCAGATCGTACGTCTTTTTCGCCATAGTGTGTAGTAGCCTGTTGCTTCCCCGTCTGTTGTTAAAGCGTCCTTGGAACGTGCAAAAATTCTTCACTGATACTCGTTTTGCAACGTTGATTATGGTCGAAGCTATTCGAGAAGCGCTTGGTATTCGTTGTTGTATTTATGTCTTCGAAACGTTGCTTCCAAAGCGATCCTCGAAACAGTGAAACTAAAATAACGACCAGCAAGGTATGTTTGGTGCAAGTATACTCGCGTGAGTTTTTAGTGAGTGTTTAAGCGTATCGTAACACAAGGGATGAACTGCGTTCGTTATTCAAAACTATTAAATCATTATGTTGAAAAAATGGTAATTTGATTAAGGTCGCTGTGTTAGGTGCCGTTCCGTATTTACTACTCCACACAGGAAGGTATGTTGAACGATTGAGATTTTAATAAAAATTTGTAGAATGTGGCTGTAGCACAGAGTGTATGGACTTCAAGTAACGGAAACTATGCTTGTTCTCATCACAAATCACAACAATACAACAACAACAAAAAGCAGCTTACACACATGTATGTAGACAGAAGAACTAATATAACAAAACGCAATTGCATTGATAACATCCTTTTCTCTTTGCCATGACTTCTGACTCATTCCTTTACCCAGCTACCACTGAACACATTTTCGTTTTCGTATACATACCAACGGGAGTACGTAAACTTTAAGACAGAATGACACGCAGTAAACTGACCCACTTAATGTGTAGTGTAATGAATAACTCAGGACGCAGCAAACACCAATAGTAATAATGTCTACAAAACCCCTACAATATATGTTGCCTAGTCAAGAGGCTACAACTTTGGTATGGTATTGTTGTATGGCTTGCTAAAAAACTCTCCAGAAGGTTTTTTTGTTTCGCACAAAACTGTGTAACATTACATGTAGTGAATCTCACCATACTTAGCATGCTTTATCACTGTTTGATCCTTTAACTATCCTTGCTAATGAATCATAAAGACTTAAACAGATTAATCTACATTCGTCTCTTGCTGTAACTATAAGAGCAAATCTTCTGTGCACACTGATTCAAAGACTTGATTGAAGTTTAATAAAAACAAATCGCACTTCATACTGAGGTCAGTTGCTTCTAGCAGCACTTGGCATATTTAAGTCAAGATATAAGAATAGATCTTCAGTACAGCCGAACCAATTATAAATAGAAATACATATATAAGTATATTAATATATTAACAAATTATGAGAAGTAATTAGGAACGTAAACAAGACAAAGAAATCTCACTTAGTGTGTTGTACAGGCACTATAATATATTTAGAAAGATTTGATGCAGACAAGCATCGCCATGTTGATGAAGCTGAACGACGGTGTTTACATCTTTAATTCGTTTATAATTGCGTCACCTGCCACAAAGAGCTATTGCTCTGACTTTAAATAGGCAAAGTGCTGGCAGGAGCAACTGACTTTAGTTTGTACGATAAATGTAACATTTCTGAGATTTACACATTTAGATCACAATTAGAATATAGCACGGCATTGTTATTTTGCTATCGCGTTGATTGAACTGTGAACGCTCGGAGCTACAGGCGTATACAATAAACTTTTTAGGTAGGTTGACACGGGTGAACACGTGAACAGCAAACCAACAACAAGAAACTTTTCCTCTTGGCTATCGTATGCACTGTCTTTATCTGCTATGCTGTGTTCTTACACTGTGTTTGTATCGTTAGCCAGTCATTTAGATGAAATCACATAGATTCTATAAAGCCGTCTGTAGTACACTTCGCATTCCGATTCTTCTGTCACGAGAGAGAATAACGTGAATCACATAAGATTTGCGAGACAATCTAATTATTACGTATGCTAGTTCACTTGCTAGGGTGATACAAATAATACGGAACGGTAACATAAGGCTATCATTCAACCAATTCATGGAACTCTGACTTCACTTGCACTTTTCGCTAAGCATTAAAACTTTTTCTGTTATTCTTCCAATGTAACTTGAATTTTCACTGAGCTGATGTTATGACGAAATCCACCGGAGACGGAGTAACGAGTATTAGTTTCACAAGTAGCTTCCAAAAAACCAAATAACCTTCCCAGGTTGGATTTTCTATATGAATTACCCACCCCACTGACTGAAAGTTTGGCCGGAGGCCTAAGCTTGCGTAGACAAGAATGAGTGCGCGATACAAAATAAAAGAGAGGCGGATATTCAAAGGTGAACGCATACGAGTACATTTGCATCACTGACGGTAGTTGGGTGTGTCGACGCAGACAACAGGGAAGAAAAAGCACAGATCCACTCACAATGGGCGACACCATGAAGCGAAAATAAACGATCTGACATTTCTGATAAATGCCAAACTGTTTGCGCTTATGTCAAAAAGCTTAAGCCTCAGCGGGCACGTAGAAGCCGTTAGTAAACGCTTTGTTTACAAACAGAGGATAATGTAAGTTCTTATTTGTTGGTATAGCAACAAAATCTAAATAAACAAAAAAAATATTCTGAAATCATTTTATTTCTCTTCTTGCGGCGCCAAATGATACGACATAACATTTTTGGCATTTCAGATTAATGCCAAACTGTTGTGCTTCTGTCAAAAACGTTTATGGTCGGCCGACCGCAAAACCCACCGGAAACACTATTAGCAAACGCTTCGCAACTGCTATAGCAACAAAATCGAAAAAGTACAGAAGAAAAACATTCAGAAATCAATTCATTTCTCTTCTATTTCTGTTTTCTCGGACCAAAAACAAGAATGTAAACACGTTTGACATTTCGGTTTTATATTTTAAACCTGCCACACGAAGCGAAAACGATCTGACGTTTTTACGCTCCGATTAACGATTCATGTGGACGACCAGAGACAGTACTGTGCGTGCGTAGGATCGTTTTCGCCATAAGCTGAGGCCACACGAAACGTAATGTTTTTGGCATTTTAGATAAATCATAAACTATTTTCGCTTCGGCCAAAACATTTAGTTACACAGCCATGTATACCTAGACCTACAACTCGTCTAGCAGCCACATCTCACATGCATCGCAGTTCTCGGTATCCGTGATCAGCCGCTTCGACCGACCGAACTCATTTAAGATCCCGACCGGACCATAAACCCAGGTATCCGCGCCTATCCGCCTCGACCGACCGGATGCATCCCAGACAGGCCAGATGCATCGCAGCCGAAGGCATTCCAGCAGATGTTGGTAGCGTGTTGCGTAAAGACGAGAACCTTGGACGAGCCCACGTCGGGCACGTCCGTTCGGTTCGGACGCCGCGAAGAGAGAGAGAGAGCGTTCCGACGCTTCCGGGCGCTGGGCAACTGTCACTTCGGCAATGCTGCCGGGCCGTCTGGTTTGCTCGATCTGTGTCTACCCGTGCGGCCACAGTGCTGGTGCTGTTGTGAGGGTTATCTCCGCCGAGACAACCCGCACAGGCATCAAGGACCCCAACTGCCGTGCCAAGCACAAGCTTGGACCATAAAACCACCGATATCCCGACCCTCACTGGGGTACTACATGAGGCGTAACGTAAAGTTTTTGACATTACAGATTAATGCCAAACTGCTGCGCCTCTGTCAAAACGTTTACGGGTCGGCCGATGCGTAAACCCGAGCGTAAATACTTTTAGCATACGCTTTGCTTACAAACAGAGCATACTTTAAGTTCTTATTTCCGGGAAAGCAACAAAATCTAAAAAACAAAAAAAAAACGTTCAGAAATCAATTTATTTCTCTTCTATTTCTATTTTCTCGGACCAAAAACACGAATGCACACACGTTTGACATTTCGATTTTATATTTTTGCTGCCATGCGAAGCGTAAACGATTTGGCATTACAAATTAATTTAACGATAGTTCTTACGCTTCGTGTGGCTCCAGGTATTCACGTAACAAAATTTATAACTCTAGAACGGCTGAATCGATTTGTCTGAAAATTGGTAGAGAGGTAGCTTAGAACCAAAGGAAGGCTTCTGGATACTTTTATTTATTCCGACCGCTTCACAATGTAGCAACAATTGTTTTTTTCACACTGAGACGAGACAGACAGAGCGCGCAACAGCAAACAACTGTTGGCTTCTCTTTCTCGCCAATGGAGCGTCTCCTCCGCCCAAGTAAAAATAGTCTCCCCCCCCCGCCCATCCTACCTCATGGTCGTATGAAATAGGGTGGGTGGCTATGGTTTTTCCCTTCTCGAGAAAGGCCAGACAGAGAGCGTCACTACGAGCAAAGGTTGTGCGAGTTTTCAGCGAGTCTCTCTCTTTCGTATGTTTTCGCTAGCCTCTCTCTTGCGATTAGTTTGGCAATTTGACTGTCTCTCTCGCACATTTTTATTGTTACTTAGCTGTCATTTTTTGAACTGTCAAAATCTATTGAAACAATCCACGAACACAATAATATCGTATCCCTAACACAATTCGCGAACACACGGTCTTAAGGCGACCAAGACGGTCGAATCTTTCCCAACAAAGCTGTAATGCAAGAAGGATGTGAAACATCGCGAATAATATGACTGAAGAAGAACACACAATTGCCCGTGAAACGGTTCGGTTGGCAGCACGAAATCGGCGAGCGAAAAATAGAAATGCTGATTTGTATCGAGCAGCGTTTCGATATGATTGCATCGCTAACAGCGTTAGCGTTAATAGCATAACAGCGTTCGCATTGGAAGTTCTCATTCCGAGGATCCCGATGATCCCAACCGATATGACGTTCGAGTTTAATAAACTTCAATTTCCGATACGTCTTGCATTCGCTGTGGCCATTAATAAATCACAAGGCTAACGCCTCGACCACAGTATGAGTTTTCTCTACAGGTTTTTTGATATGCTAGCGTCCACACTAGAAGCTTTTGCGCGAAAAATTCCGTGAGCTCCAGTGAGTGAAATGACAGTTCGTTTGTTTATGCT
>NC_071287.1:11680003-11682163 GCF_943735745.2 Anopheles bellator | reverse complement strand
TTTTATGGCCATTTTTGTCAAAATTTGTTTCGCTGTCGAAAAACTAGTCATATTTTTGGAAAGCAATAAAAATTTGCCGAAATTTGCCGTAAACTGTCAGATTGAAAAAAATACCCCCGAAACGAGAAAATATCCCGTAAACATAAGGCGCTCCCCAGTGAACAATTTTGAGAGCCCGAGCCACCCCCTCTGCCTGCGACGCGGCGGAGGAAGGCTGAGGCGAGTGAGATCGAACGCCCCTCTGCCTGCGACGAGGACGAGGAAGGGCGATCTCGCAGCGTACGAAGTGAGCATGAGACGCGTTCGTTGGTTGCCGGGGAAAGAACGGAAGGAATCCCCGTGAGTTTTGAAATCGCCGTGAGTTTGCTGGTGGAAGACGAACGTTGGAGAGAAAGAAAAAGGAATAGAAATAACAGAGACAGCGAGATCGTGGCAAAGTCCCGAAGTACCGAGGGTCCGACAGTCTCTCTTTAAGTTTTGGTGAATCGGGACGAAACCTCTGCCTCTGTTTTTTCTAAGTGCCAAGTGTAAAGTACCAAGTGCTAGTGCTTCTCTGTCGATCACGGGTGATCCTGATAGAAATAATCCAGGTAAGTTTATTGGACAGTATTCAGTGACAACCACATAATTTTTCGCTTTGCTCGTTTCAGACGACTCGTCACATTTGTGGAAAAGGTAAGTTAAAGTGACAGGATTGCAATGCTACAAATGTAACACTAACATTGTTCCTTTCCTTTATTTCATTGAAGATTACGGACCAAATGACGCATGGAAAATAAACCCGGCTCGAGCCCATGTACGCGACCGAAACAAAACATATTTTTTGGCGACGCCACCCTCGAAAACGCATCGCCGCACGAATGCACGAATAGGTAGGGAAGAGTGAAAAGGCGAATCAAAAAAAGAGAGCGAAAATATACCTTTCGAAGCCTACCAAAAACGCGAGATATTTTATTTCGGAGAGAAAGAAAATACGGGAGAGAAAGAATTGGAAACGAAGAAAGAGAGGGGACACACAGGAGAGAGGGAGACAAGGGGCAGGTTCGGGAAAAAAAATCGAGTCGCCAAAATCTGCCATCGAGGGATTAGGCCATCTCAGTATGGGCCTATCTATGAACGAAATACACCAGTCCCTCGTTTGTCCCTGGTTTGTCCGTCGTTGGTCCCTCGATGCTCCATACTGAGAAAACGCCGGGGAACTCAAAATTGTTCACTGGGTCAAAAGCAACTCAAAGTCGCTCACGGAACTCTACCCCGAACAAAAAAGTCACTCATATTTTCTATAGTGAGACGAAATATCTGAGCGCCGATTCGTTTCTCACCAAAGGCCAGAAAGAAAGCGCAACACCGAACAACTTTTCTGTCTCTGTCACGCTAATGTAGCATCCAGTCCGGCACTCCAACGTCAAACTGTTAGAAACTTAGTTTCATACAAAACGTACGACGCACGACGCAAGCAATTCAACGAGGTAAAAATATTGGTGTAAAAATAATGTTTAATAGTGAATTCTAAGCTGTTGCTTATTTCGGTAAGTAAATTTAAGCATCGGGAAGCATTTCTTGAGAGGTATTTACCTCTAAATCGTAAAAGTAAACCGCATTTGTTTACATTTTCAGCCGACCATGAAATGGAACAAAGTGTCATCCTGCTATTGAATGCCGACAACACAGCGGACGATTACGATGGAGCGAACGATACGACGATGCAAGCGGAATATCGAAAGCGACAACGCAGTGCTAAACATTTGCCAAAAAACAGTGCCATATAGAAAAGTGAAACAATTGTTCAAAAATCGTTGTTGTAAAAAACTGAATAAATGCAACACTTTGTTTACAACAGCAGAACGATTTGACAGTTCATTGAGAGGGTGTATGGGATGAGGGGAAGAAAGAATAAAAATGTAGGGGAAAACACTCACGGCGCCCATACGATTTCTTCCGCTATAAGCTTCAGGATTCCGCTATAAGGCACTCCCTCGCATACAGTCTTCCGCTATTATTTGCACAGAACTCAGCTTATAGCGGTAAAACCGCCATACTGAGAGGGGGCATCTCACGAGTCGAAATCCGCGGCTAGAAAAATGAAAAGTTGAGCGATTTTTTTGTTCGAGGACCCGAACAAAAAAGTCACTCATATTTTCTATAGTGAGACGAAATATC
>NC_071287.1:11657878-11679903 GCF_943735745.2 Anopheles bellator | reverse complement strand
GTTTCTCACCAAAGGCCAGAAAGAAAGCGCAACACCGAACAACTTTTTTGTCTCTGTCACGCTAATGTAGCATCCAGTCCGGCACTCCAACGTCAAACTGTTAGAATCTTTTAGTTTCATGCAGGAACACAGAACGAACGACGTAAGCAAATCGACTACGCATCATCGGTGTAAAAATAGTGTTTAACTGTAAATTCTAAGCTGTTGCTTATTTCGGTAAGTAAATTTAAGCATCGGGAAGCATTTCTCGATAAGTATTTACTTCTAAATAGTGAAAGTGCACCGCGTCTGTTTCCATTTTCAGCTAACCATACGGGACAATGTCGATAGGGCGGATGGTACAGCATACATGGAATACAGGATTTAGGGATGGATACACTCTACGTACACGCAGAGATAAGTGAAAAGTGCATGTACATGGTGGAATAGTGAAACAATTGTGAAAATATTGTAATTGGTGGTTATGAATAAATGCAACACTTTGTTTACATCATCAGAACGATTTGACAATTCATTGAGAGTATGGCGGTGAGAGGGTGTATGGAATGAGGGGAAGAGAGAATAAAAATGTAGGGGAAAACGCCCCAGTGAGCAAAATTGAGTGCCCGAGCTACCCCTCTACCTGCGACGGGGGCGAGGAACGCTCAAACGGATGAATGCGAACGCCCCTCTGCCTGCGACGAAGACGAGAAGGGGCGAGCGGGACGGTTCATGAGGGTCCGCTCGTAGGTACAGGGGTACTGGTACTTTACACTTGGCACTTAGAAAAAACAGAGGCCCCGATTCGCCTAAGTCCACTGTCGGACCCTCAAACTTCGGGATTTTGCCTCGATCTCGCTATCTCTTTTTTTGTATTCCTCTTCCTTTCGCTCGTCTGTTCGTCTTCGCGTTCGCATGACCCCCTCGGCTCTGAAACCCTACCCTCCCTGTAAATGAAACCACCAAGCTAGCGCGTGAAACTCCCCCTCTCCCTCCTTTCCTCCCCTTCCCTCCGGTGCTACCTACGAGCTCGCCTCGATGAGCCGGCCCGCTCGTTGCAGTGAACGTCGCGCTCGCCCTCTCTCGTCCTCGTCGCAGGCAGAGGGGCGTTCGATCTCACTCGCCTCAGCCTTCCTCCGCCGCGTCGCAGGCAGAGGGGCAGCTTCGGGCTCTCAAAATTGTTCACTGGGTATAAGGCACTCCCTCGCATACAGTCTTCCGCTATTATTTTCACAGAACTCCTTTACTCCGGTAAAACCGGCATACTGAGAGGGGGCATCTCACGAGTCGAAATCCGCGGCTAGAAAAATGAAAAATTGAGCGATTTTTTTGTTCGGGTAGCAAAAGATTCATAGTTTCTTGGCCTGCCATACATTTTATCCAAGTTTCTCATAGTGTGGCGCCCGGGTAATCCTTGAAAGTTGGTTCACTGAATTTGGACAATCAATGTTTTTCCCACGGTCAATGATATGTGGGATGTGCATGGGTCGGAAGACCATCTGGGTTGTTAGTTCTTGCGCCTGATAATAAACAGTCCCACAGATAAAAGAAAGCCTTAAAAAGCAAGTTACTGTTAATCAATGTTAATCTCTGATGCTCTCTGTAACAGTTTGGTTTTACGGGCGGTGTTGTTGGTGTCGGTATCGGGAATCGAAACCATGGCCGGCTGCGGACAACCGGTCCCGGGATTCGAACTAAGGCCAGCTGTGTGACAGCGACAAGTGTTACCAACTGCTCTATCACCGGGGGGCTATTGCTTTTGGGACGGAACAAAGTTCGCCGGGTCTGCTATTCTATATATCTGCTATGCTATTGGTGGGGAGGTAGCCTAGAACCGGAGGACGGACATTGGATACTTTTTATACTCCGTCACAATACGAATAGTTTTCCTTCATACTGAGACGTGATTTGTCACGCTGAGCTCTCTGCCCAACAAAGGCCAGACAGAGAGCGCACTAGTAAGGAATTGTTTGCGTCTCTTTCATACCCAAACAAAAAAGGCACTCTTTTTCTTCATATTGAGAAATCCCGTTCTCTCGCGAAACTTTCTTCTCGATAAAAGTCCAGTCAGCGAGCGAAACAGCGAGCAATTATTTGCTTCTCTTTCACGCTACAGCAGCCACATTTTTAGAAGGATATCGTAAAGCTCATTCAAACTATTGACGAACCAGCATGTAATATTGCAAAAAAATCCGCAATGGCTAAAGTTTTATCAGCAACGAAAATCATCATCTGGGACGAATGTAAACCCAAGGAGCAACTATGTACGTTTTACCGTACTCAAAGGACCGTCCGTCGTACTGATCGAAGACCTGCAAAAAGCAGTAACTTTATCGTTCTTCGTACCGTTTCGATTTTATTTGCCGGTCTGGTGTCTACAAAAAGAAAACAAACACAATGTTGGAATGATAAGACAACCTGGCGATTACTAACCATTCGCGTGGAAGATTTGGCGTAGCGTTCTTTGTTCATCACCGTTCCCTGGCAGTTACTGCGCCCATCGTCCTCAGTCAATTCCAAGTCATCCTGCAACAAAACGGATGGCAATTTCACAAAATACATAACCATGCGTACGAAATTCATTTCTTTACACCAGAGGTCTCTGTTAAATTAAATTAAATTAAACGGTAGTCAGTTTACGCGTGGTAGGAATCAATGGTGGCTTTATTCTGTCTGTAATCGTTGAAAGTTTGAACGCGATTGACGTTCGTAGAAAGATGGGCGAAATAGATGCAAAAGAGCGCGAACCTAGTTATAGGTAGTGCTGCTGACTGGCAGAGTTGCCGGAATGACTAAATTTATGGTACGCAATTTTCAACAGTCTCAAACACTTTGCTGCCTTCGAAACTGTTTTGTGCGGCCCGCGGCCACGTCTGCGGAATATATAACTACGTTATACCAGTCGGAATAGTCAGCAATAAATCACAAAAAAAAGCTTCTCGTCGGCTCAGCTGCCGGCACAGAAGTGACCGATACGATTTATTTCATATCCAAACCAAATCAAAGTGCGTAAAATTTAATGAAAAAACATTTTCTTTATGTGGTGCGGCCCGCGGATTAGCTGTAACTTTCCTCTGCAGCCCGCAGACTAGCTGTTGTAGCACATGCTAATATGAGTTGGAGACCTCTACTTTACTCCTTTCTGACCTTGACAATGTTTGAACCGATACATATCGCCGTGGACCAAATGCTCGTTCCCGAACCAAATGAACGAGCGAGGAGCAAGGCATGCCGTCTTCAAGGTTGCTGAGTCGGGTCCAGTCGCTGGTAGCCGGTAATGAATGTTTTGATGCATGCTTCTTGCAGCGGTTGTAGGCAGCGGCAGCGTTGTTACCGGTTGTAGCACACGTACGAAGCTGAAATAGAACAAGACATCAATCGGTGCACAAAAGTATAATCGTCAGAATGATTAGTTTGACCAAATAACACTACACTGCACTACACTGACCTACACTGAACTACACTGACCCACCGCCGCCTGCTGCGAAAAATGTTTGGCAGCAATGTTTGATACACCTTTACGATACTACCATCTTTCTATCTCATGTGGTGCATAGTTGCATCTGCATAGTTAGGTAAGCACACAACCAACCTTAACTACTGCGTGTTATTGCTAACGAGTCAGTGTTAAGCGTGTATTTCCTCAAAGCCAGCTGGTATTTCTCAACACTATAAAACTTTTGACTTCACAGCGAAAATGCTCATGTATGTAAACAAATCGGAGCTGTCAGTTTATTTGCCATAAAATAATCTTTGTCAGAATGGTGAATTATATTGTGTCCTTTTGCAGTACGATTCGGACAGTTTTTGTCGTCATGACGACGAAAACCGTCCATTTTTATGTCCGTGTCGTAGGCGCGCCGACGATTCGAAAGCTCGTGGCTCCTTGGGTATCTTTCGAATTTCTCGAATTCATGTTTAAATACTGTTAAGCATCGAACAATCGAGAAAAATCCTAAATCGACAAATCAAGTTTTATCAAACGCCGCTATCAAAATCGGCGCTGCTATTTTATGTGTAAAACCAAACCATACCACGCATTGTAATATAATGAGTGAGGTTGTGTCGTGCTGCTTACGTACTTTATGCGTCCGTAACAAAAAGAGCCAGTGCTAGGTATTCACGCACGTTATGTACGCAAAGTGTAGATGTTACAGTAGGCAACAAACGTTAGCTGTTAAATAGAAGCTGCACAGTAAATTGCTTGTACATTGTTACATTATTAATATATCTTATAAACATTTAATTGTTTGAAAAAGCTGTTCTCTTTGATTAAGATATGGCAAACTTTGTAAACCAATTATAAGCATAATGCAACTAGGTCATTCAAATGTCGCGTATCATTATATGTAATATTCTTTGTACTGCAATTCCGACGAAGTTATAGAGAACGAAAATTTTATTTAGAAAAAACTCGTTTTGTTCGATAAATCTGAACGCTGAACAATGATGGTGGGCTGCGCTTGTAAACGTAATAGGTCGAACACTGTAGGTATTCGATTCAAGTAGTGCGAATAACACTCAGCAATAGTGTTTCGTGTAAGCAAAATAGTGAGTTGGAAACGCCAAAAGTCTATCTGTAGCTTCAAGCATAAGTTGCAGAATTGTTTCGCAGGCAAATAACTGACTAACGCAGTTAAAACAAGCCATCGTCAACGATAAGGTATTGCAAGGCAACAAAGAAGCAAGGATGTATTGTGAAATGTTTTGGAACCTTCAATGTTTGTGTCCATGGTGGGGTGTTTGCTTTATATCAATGTAGTTGATATACAAATTGAAATTCAACAAAACAAGTTATTCATTCTAGCAAAACTCTGTGTAGGGCCGGCATTTAGAGAATATTTTTTACAATAACAGAGCAAATATCGTAACAGTCATCAAGCCGTAAAACAGTAAGAAGCACGTGTTACGGTTGAATGACGACCGCACGCGCCTGTCAAATGCAAGATTTCTTAAAGCTGCTAAAATGCGAATTTCCCAATTGAGATATTCTACACATTGGACATTATTTTACTTTCCTACATCGATGAATAACATTTGAATTATACAAATTCAAACCAGCAAATAATTAAATTTGTCATGTTTTTACATGTTTGGAAGAGTTTATCATTTAATATAGGGAAATGCTAATGAATGAATTCGATGGTTTGTTTTTATTTTCGGATACAATCATCAAACAACTACGTGTGGTAAGTAGCGTCAATTTGTAATATAGTTATGAGTTAGTTTTTCTTAATACAATGAAACCTCGCTGTAGTGGGAAAAGTATGTACTTTTAAAAAAAGTGAGAAAAATGACTTAACTTATTGGGGTTTTGTGGCTACAGTACTTTGTTGTAGAAATACTTTGCAACTCTGAACATTCTGAACATGGAGGAATCTGTAACGGCATAAAGAAAGTAAGTATGTACAACATAGAATAACTATGTACATCGAAAAGAAACATTTTTTGGGCGCGAATCGTACTTTTGCACAGAGTAAATCATGAATCTCGTCAACTATAGAATAACAAAGCACCATGCACCGCCAGAATAGCAGCCGAGCTTGTAAAAATTGGAGAAGAGAGAAGGTTGAACGCGAAATTTATCAAATCCGTGCTAAGGTATGGGATAGCATAGCGATACAGAGTGACAGGAATGTCTGCATCATCTATACTATACACAAACGGTAGAAAGGTTTCTATGTACCAGCTACTGTGGTATAGGGTTTAACGGTGCTGAATACCTCCTATATAACTTCTCTCTGAAATTGGCAGGAACAATCCATACTTTTTTTTTCTTTTGTATTATAGAGGCTTTGAGCTATAATGGCCTAATATTCGTCTCTAACCCATACATTGATGAGATAGTTGGTCCCTGACGTGATTTCGAAGACCAAAGTCTACCATTGATTACATTTTCACTATGCGGCCAAAACACTTATCACTTCTTCGTCGATTTCAAGGCCTCATATGACACTATAGTCAGAATAAAATTATATGAGACCATGAATAGTTTCGGAATATCGGACAAAATTACTATACTCAAATGACTATGACTACACGCCATGTGAATGTGGATGACAAGCGCTCTAATTCTTTCGCTACCACAAAAGAACTGCGACAAGGGTACGATCTAGCTTTAGCTTTGCGCTTTTTCAACATTTCATATTCAACGGACCGCTTATATAGAGATTGATCTTATAGGCGAGGTAGGAAGCTGCTTTGATTGATCAGGAAGTCTCGGTCCGCAAAAGGCGAGAACATGACAAAATTGATGGTGGCACCACCATCAGCAGCTCTACCAAGAACAGCTTGATGCATACGCATGGGTGACGAACTACCCAGTGAACAAAATCCATCTTCTCACTATGGGGGCTTTTAACGCTTATTCGACGCTCACTCGACTATTTTTCATCGTTTCATACAAATTTCCCCTAAGTTCTTCCTTGTGCGATCGTTGAAAGAGAGCAAGGAGTGAGCGTCCAAAATTAATTCTCATAAATCGGGCCCTTGTCTCCCTCGCTCCTATGTGTCCCTTCTCTTTCTTCGCATTCTACCATTTTCTTTCTCTCAAACTCGGAACACACCGGGAGCTGACAGTAAATTCACGGACCTTTCACACCGGGAGCTGAACGGAGGCGGAAGGCAACAGAAAAGTCTTTCGCCTGGTCGTTCGGATGAAAACAATTACTGCGGGGACACACGATGCGTAACGTAACAAGTTTGACGTTAACGATTAATGCCAAACTGCTGCGCTTCTGTGAAAACGTATATGTTTTGGCCGAGGCGTAAACAGTTTGGCATTAATCGTTAACGTCAAACTTGTTACGTTACGCATCGTGTGTCCCCGCAGTTAGACATCTTGGGTAGTTACAAACTAATCGAAGATTACTCAATCGAGGTTTTTTTGTATTCAAAATAATGTTAACTTAATTATTACTTGTGATACAAACACAAATTCATCATGAAACTATTTTAATTCTCGCACCAAAAATTCAATGTGTCTTGAACTTCCAAATATAAACACAAATAATCTGTCAAAACATAAGACCTCGCCCCACTCACCCAAAAACCATGTATACGAACCTTAGCCAAGGTTTTTAACCGACACAAAAGGAGCGCTGACTTTTTTTACAAATTCGTCGTCGCCGTATGAAGTTGACGTCGACACCGGTGTGAAGGGTCCAATACAATCCCATACAAGACAACGCGTTTTTACGCGTCGCTCGCTACGCTACGTTCAGTTCAGTTCATTTCAGTTTCTGTGTGCACAGGCCTTTAGTCTTAGAAGAACGGACCGAGCCGTAGTTATGTAGTTGTCCTTAATTCACCTCACCTTGTAACAACGTGTGAAATGATACCGATGATGTCGATGATACTGGGGGGCTACATGAGGCGTAAAAACTAGCGTAAAATTAATGTGTAATGTCAAATCGTTTACGCTTCGTGTGGCAGCAAAAATATAGAAACGAAATGTGAAACGTGTTTACGTTCGCTGTTTTGGTCCGAGAAAATAGAAATAGAAGAGAAATAAATTGATTTCAAAAAATTTTTTTCTGTTTTTTTTTTCGATTTTGTTGTTATACCAGCAAATAAGAACTTTAATTATCCTCTGTTTGTATGCAAAGCGTATTTACGCTCGGGTTTACGCCTCGGCCGACCCGTAAACGTTTGACAGAGGCGCAGCAGTTTGGCATTGATTACACTTCATTCACTTAGGACGCGGTTTTACCCGCTTCACCGGTGTGGAGGTTTCTCTGTCACAAAGTAACAGGCGATTTTTTAGTTATCCAACCATTTTTTGCTGGTTGCAACTAGAGCTTCGACGTTTGTAGGAGAGATTTAAGAATCAACCCTTTTTCTCGGCTTTTATGAACTTTTGAAATTCAGAGGTTCGTAGGTTCATTTTACTTCATATCGGTTCTCAAACACAATTCAGTGCGATCCCCATTACATCCTGGTGAGTTGTATACGGTAACTCAGCCCGTTCAACCGTCAGAATAGCAGACTACCCAACTACCCTACCCTACATTAATCTGTAATGTCAAAAACATTACGTTACGCCTCATGTAGCTCCCCGGATACAAATAAAGACGTAACGGCTGTTCTGAGTCAGTCGGCTAACACCACTCTCAAGAAAACTTTTTTCATAGTCTTGTCTAAGTAATAATGAAATGAGTTGTACCCATAAGTGCATATATATAAGGCTGGCTAAAAAGAAATCGACGTTTATTGCATGAATTTAAATTTTTTATTTAAGATACTTTTAATTGTCCGATTTACGTCAAATACGCACAATTTTGTTGGAAAATTTGTTACCTTTTAAAAAAATGCCCTCCGTAATGCCTCTCTCGTAGAAGGTTTAGTCGTTATTTGCTAAAAAATCGAGCAGTCCATTTTCACAATCCTTTTTTGAACTTAGTTTTTCATCACTAATGAAATTTTGTATTGCACGAAAAAGGTGTCAATCGCTTGGTGCAAGGTCCGTACTACATTGTACGGTGGATGCAATAAAACTTTCCCAACTAACCAAGTCACTAAAGACGTGCGTGACATTTCGTTGTACTGTTGGAACACAAAACCTCTTCCGTTGGATTCTGGTCGTTTCTGGTCAATTGCTTCTTTTTTACCCCTTTATGCAGCTTCGAACGGCGCAGTTGTTGACAGAAGAGATCTGAATTTAATGTTTGGCTACACGGAAGGCTATCTCATTTATCATCCCCAGTAACCTTCCGTTTAAGAAATGGTTTTATTTCATTCCGTTTGACTAAAACTTTGCAGATGGAACTTCGAGCCATCATGTTTTTGGTGTAAATATGGTGGCGGCCAAACATCGAGTTTCGTTGTGAATCCAGCTTTGCGCAAATGACCTAAAATTGTTTTGTTGTTAATCTATAGGTCCTGGTCAATGCTCTGATTACTAACATGCCAATAAAGGTTGATTATTTCTGTGATTTTATCAACATTTTCAATTACGTGTCTGCCTAGCTTTTAACATAAAAACCTTAAACCGTTCGACTGAACCAAAATTTCACGCAGTTAGCTAGTGCTAGAGTATCGCCACCATAAACACCATGCGAAATGTGAACGGCCTAGCTTGAATTTGGACCTTTTTCAGTGTAAGAAAAACTGTTCACTTTTTCGGAAAAACTGTAAAATGTATCCAATTTTCTCTTGTGTGATTTCTATTGTTTACACCCACACGAACACCTGTAACTCACAAACGAATGGAACAAACAATAAACAATGAAAGCATTTCTTTAAGTGTAAAATATCAGCCTAAAACGCCTTAAAACGAGCTTAAATTTGAAAATATACGATCGATATCTCACGAGTCATCTACCGAGATAATAATGGATTACTTTTTCCCCAACCTTATATGTTACCAACCAATAGCTAGCTTGATAAGGGGCGACGTCGATGTATCCAATTACTTTGGTTCAATTGTTTGTGGTAAAACATGGTTTTCCGAAACATGAATAATCTAATCGTTGAGTAAACGATACATTTACACTCAACCATGTATCGATAAATACGAAACAAACCGATACTTGAGAAAAAACTATCGTTCAAAAGTGTTCATGTAGTGTAATAACCAAATTTTTCCTATTATTTTCTTCTTTCTCTTTTTCAACAACTAGCCAAATAAGATGCATTACAATTCGTTTAATTGCAAACAGAATATTTTGGAGTATTACACCTGTACGGAAATTCTTTAGTGTATTGTTATTCCACTTTCAATATTATATTTCCCCCTGACTTGCGGTACTTTTCTATTCTATTCATTCTTGCTCAATTCACCCGTTTCTTGGTGGTGACAACTGGCGAAAAAACAGGCGTCGAAAAGTCCTTATTACAGTCGTAATCGAAGGTCGGTAGAAACTTAGACGTTTACTTAAATCGCGCCAAGAAATCCACGAATCTCACTCCTCCACTGAATCATTTCGTGGTGCGTACACAAACGCATTTTTTCAATTCGCAAGATCGTTCCCATTGTTGTTTCTCTAGTCCGTTCCAGACTATAACTAACTCGCTCTCGCACGCTGGAGAACAATGCTGCCAGTTGGCAGGCTGCAGTCGTCTCGTACACTTCTTGTGTTTCATACCGATCGCAGTCGTATGTGTTTGAGTGTATCAGTGTAGCTGTAGTCAAGTATAGCTGCGTTACCTTAATTGGTTTCCCGAATACCTGTTGCCTATAGGCATTTGACGAGAGAGCATGTCGGTTGTGTTGCTTCATACACAGTTATAGGGTTTAGTTGTCTACAAAACCGAACCAAAGTGGTATTTACACCTAATGAAAAACGCTCCAAATTTCTGAATCGATGGAAAGTTAAGTGTGTGCGATGCAAAAAATTGCAGAACAAGTACTGCAACAATCGTGTAGTTTTGTGAGTCCGACCAACGATTTAACATAGTGAGATGCACTAAGAAGATCACGTATGTTCATTGGGAAAAAATCTAAGCTGGTGTATTGTCTCTCTGGAACACAACCTCATGCACCCTCATTTTGCAACATTCTGTGGATTTGAAAACTTTTACGCATACTTCTGTATTCGACAGTTTATACTCCCATATTGTGAAGATCGATTACAAATTATATTTTGTCTCATTGTACTCGAAAGAATGAATAGCTCTCTCAATTACAGGAAATCGTTCATTGCTTACCACGATGGAACTGCCAGCGATTCTGAGACTTAAACTGTTAACGAACCGTAGCAGCGATTTAGCGCTGGTAGGAATGGCAGCGTTATGTCTCTGAGATAGTAGTAGCAAGAAAGCCTATTGCGATTTCCTTTTTTTTAATTTTCAAATAGTCAATCTTTTTTACCCCTTTATACAGTGTTCAATTATTTTATTATTCATCTTCATTTCACAGTGTTTGGATGATTAAATTATTGTGGTAAGATGACATGACAAAAACCGCCATTTTGACAGCCAAAACAATCAATAGCGTCTCGAACCTTGGTATCATTTTAACATACAAGAAAGCACAACCATTTACATCATTTATACCTTGTTTACACCATTCTATAAAAACGTTGGAGGGAACCGATGTTCTCATCATAGTTATAATCACAATTACTTGCGTGAAGCTTTCGATTTTGGTTAAATAAAGAGGAAGTGGCTTTTTCATGGTTGAATTGATTTGAGAAAAATAATATAATGGCATAACGGCAAACACGGGATTCTGTGTTGTATTGCGCTGGCTAAGTTGTATGAAAGTAAGTTGCCTACTAGCACCGCCGCACGTTGCCTAGATAAAGTCCGAGGACACATAGTCGGAGCTGCTCTGTGACTTCAAAACACATTCTTCTTCTTCTTTGGCGCTACATCCACTTCGTGTGGCAGCAAAAAATTAAAAACGAAGTGTCAAACGTGTTTACGTTCGTGTTTTTGGTCCAAGAAAATAGAAATAGAAGAGAAATTAATTGATTTCTGAATATTTTTTTCTGTTTTTTCCGATTTTGTTGTTATACCAGCAAATAAGAACTTAAATTATCCTCTGTTTGTAAGCAAAGCGTATGAAAAAAATAATTACGCTCGGGTTTACGGCTCGCGCGAGGCGTAAACGTTTTGACAGAGGCGCAGCAGTTTGGCATTTATCGTTAATGTCAAAAACATTACGTTACGCTTGATGTAGCCCCCCAGTATGCAAAAAATAATAACGCTCGGGGTTCCGCCTCGGCCGACTCGTAAACGTTTTGACAGAGGCGCAGCAGTTTGGCTGTAATCTGTAATGTAAAAAGATTACGTTACGCCTCATGGAGCTCCCCACTTACCGACTGCTCCATCAGCGGCGGTAAAAACACATAGTAAATCTAAGCAATGCAAAACAAACTTCACGCGGTGTTTTGTATACGCGTTATTTTGCGGAGCTTTATTTGTTGTTTACGTTGATTCTGAAAGCGCTCGCCATGCAGTTATGTTAGTGCTTGCGAAGGTAGTTGTTTACATCGTAAATACCTTTATAATTATTTCAATACACACATTTCATTGCCCTGACTTCATATAACCATTGTGTGGTGGTGTTAGTAATCAACTGACTTTAAGTTAAATCAGTTAGCTAAAGCCCTCTACACACCGCCGACGTGAATTTCGGAGTCATGCGTCACTTTTTCGGACCTTTCACAACGGTTGCGAACGGCAACAGAAAAGTCGTTCAACCTGTCATTCGGGCGAAAACAATTAGACATCTTGGGTAATTAAAACTAATCGAAGACCACTCAATTCGGGTTTTTTTTGTAGCACAAGCATGCAAAACAATTTTAACTTAATTATTACTTGTAATACAAACAGAAAGTTCATCACCCGGGATCCACAGTATGGGAAACTTGGTAAAAATGTATGGCAGGCCAAGAAACTATTAATCTTTTGCTAGAGTTCCGTGAGTTACTTTGAGGTGCTTTTGAGCGCCTTATATTCATGAAATATTTCACGCCATTTTTCAATGTGAACATTGAAGCCAAATTTCTCCAAATTTTATTTTGCATTCCAAAAATATGGCTAGTTTTTCGACAGCGGATCAGATTTCGACAAAGATGGCAATAGAAGGAGAAGGAAATAAAACTGAAAAATCAAAGCAAACACAAACGAACTGTCATTTCACTCACTGGAGCTAACGGAATTTTTCGCCCAAAAGCTGCTAGTATCGACGCTAGCATATCAAAAAACCTGTAGAGAGAACTCATACTCTGGACGATGCGTCATAAAACTATTGTAAATCTCGCACCAAAAATTCAATGTTTCTTGAACTTCCAAATATAAACACAAATAATCTGTCAAAACACAAGACTTCGCTCCAACCACCCAACACCAACTTTACGAACCTTGGTTATCGTTCGTGAGCGTCACAAAAGTTAAGTTATGATTTGTTTCAATTTTGACGTCGGCGTACGAAGTTGACGTCATATAAGACAAAGCGGTTTTGACGCGTTGCACGTTACGAAATTTACGTTCCGAAATTTCCGTTCCTGGTGTGGGGAGGGCTTAAGAGTTGTGAATAAGAACAACGTGTTGGTACAATGCATCGCGAAGCTCTTCGGGAAAAGCAAACAAGAAATAAAATATTTATTTTGATCTATTGTCTAATCTGTCCAATGACTATGCATTTCTCTCAGAAATCCTTGAGCTGGTTAAAGATAATGCTTTAGAATTCAACATGCAACTGCATCAAGGCAGTTTGCAATGTCGGGCGTATGTTTTGCAAGCAACATCCTTGGCTAACTTACGAATTACCCGTTTACCACAAGTAGAATGCAAGGTTGCCGTTGTGCCATAACCAATCAATCCTGTTAACGATACACTGTTTGTATCTTCTGAAGTTTATACTATAGACCAGTGGTCTCAAACTCGTATTAGCATGTGGGCCGCAGAGGAAAGTAACAGCTACTCAACGGGCCGCACCTTATAAAGAAAATGTTTTTTCATTAAATTTTACGCACTTTGATTTGGTCTTCCTAATTGTTATTTTACTCCTGATATTTCTTCCTAATTGTTATTTTACCGAGACTGAGATACACGTTAGATGCATATTGGATAAAGGCGGTTTAGTTCCACTGTCTTCAGTTTATATTAAAGTCGGTTGATCTTTCCCAGATCAAGTCTTAATAATAGCTTGTATGCACATTCATTAAAATACTGTTAACGACTACTATTAACGTTTCCGCCATCACAATCGGCGTAGCAGTAATGTCATTGCCGATTGTAAGTTGCTACATGTGCGCATAAGCAATTGATCTTTAATCGCTCACCGTTTCGATGATCTTACAATGTATGTTGTTCCGTTACTGTAAGTCGGTATCGGTGATGTTATCTTAAACGAACATTGTCTATTGCTTGTATTATATACTTTCAGTCTTTTCTTACATGTAAACCTTTCCCTATGCATTGTTGATTTGCTTACTTTTAAACATGCATTTTGTCTAATGAGTTAAACAAACTAAACTTAACATAAATTATTACTTCCCAACAATGCTGTACCACAATGTGTACTGAGTTTTGTTTATGGAGATGATGATGTGAAACGTGTTAATTACAATGATTTTGTAATGCTTTGCACATTATGTCATAGGTAACTATGACATTTATACCTTTGTATGATATTCATAATTTAGCTCGCTTGGTTTTTGATTGTTTTACGCGAATAGGGGATTTTTACTTTTAGGCTATGAATTGTTACTATTGCTAGGACCTATTCCTGGTAAACAACTTGAAACATAAGTACGATATTCATTCAATAGGAAATCTTTCACTTAGTTATGATCTTAATTTATTTTTGTTTTCTTACGTTTGATTCATGATGTGTATAATGTATGTTTATGCTTTTTACTAAACAAACTATTGAATTTCCTTCATCTACCACTGCCAACGCTTCGTACCATGGCGAATTCGCCAAATTTACGTGAACCTTATCATAATACAAACGCTCCCGATACCGACAACAAATCGTGCTCTTTTGAGTATCGCAGGCCATGGAGGTGTCAACCAGTTGGGAGGTGTTTTCGTGAACGGTCGACCGTTGCCTGATCTTGTTAGACAGCGTATTGTGGAATTGGCGCACAATGGCATTCGACCGTGTGATATTTCACGTCAACTACGTGTTAGTCATGGCTGCGTTTCTAAAATCCTGTCCAGGTGAGAAAAAGAACACATTGGAGTTTTTTTACATTTGGTGATCCTCGAATGTTGTTTTGTTTGTTATGTCGTATTTGATCCTTATTTTTCCGTAGGTATTACGAAACTGGCAGCTTCAAAGCTGGAGTCATCGGTGGCTCGAAACCTAAAGTCGCAACACCTCCGGTTGTGGAAGCGATCGCGGCCTACAAGTTGCAGAATCCAACTATGTTTGCGTGGGAAATTCGGGACAAACTGCTTGCGGACGGGATCTGCGTCCATGATAATGTACCGAGCGTGTCTTCCATCAATCGGTTTGTCATCGAAACACTTCTACAGAAATTAGTAGTTTTGGTTGTATACACGTTGTTTTTCGTTATTCCTTTTTTGTATATTTTTTTTAATAGCATTGTGCGAAACAAGGCAGCAGAAAAGGCTAAATATAGTTCACAGCGATCTGACAACACTAGTCTTGAAAGTCCACGGATTCTTTCGCGAAACAACCAGCACCAACATAATCAACAACAACAGCAACAGGAATGTTTAAGCCAGCAATTGCAAGGAGACCAGGAATCGATGAAGTCGCCGCAACACCAACAAGCTGAAAATGTTGCTTCACAATCATATAGCATTAGCGGGTTACTCGGGCTGTCACAAAAACCCTTGTCCGGATCGAACTCCAAAAGACGTCGCATTAAAGAAGAACCAGGTTAGCAACTTTTAAACATTAAAAATTTCTATAATTTTCATGTTCAATATTTTTCATTACATAGACCAAAAAGGTACAATGTTAAGCTGTATTAAGCGCGACAAGGTATGAAAACATTGTAGTTTTCGTAGGTTATTTTTTTGGTTTGTATTTAATTTCTGATCAATTTTCTTTTTTTGTAGGATGTTAAGGAATTATCGGAAGGACTGCTTCACGATGTTGGTATAAAGCAAACTACGCCCAGTCAAGACCCCCAGCAGGATAAAAGTCACGATTTGTTTAGCGGTGGTGTAGACTTTGTTAGTTCCCTAACAATGACGCAGGACGATAGTCCTGATCAGCAACAGCAACCCAGCAGCAGTTTTGGCAGCTCACGCAGTGGAGGTCGCGGGGCGACTGGCACTTTAATACACAGTCCATTACGAACGCGTGATAGTGCCTTGTTTATGATAGCTGCTGGTAGTGGGGGTGAGAAATCTACTAAATATCACCGCACAGATGAACCTATTTCAGCAGGTGTTATCGTCGAGGACGACAGTAGTTCTCGGAAACATCAGCAACAGCAACAACAGCAACAGATCCAACATCAGGTACATCAACAACCGAGTGACGTAAAAGCGGCATATGAAAAAATCATCATTGGTGATTTGGTGGCAGTGACAAGCACGGTAGTGAAACGAACGGCTCCAGCTGAGACGCCCACACTTACGCAATCGATGGAGTTTCTGAGTGATATGAACAACAACATCACCCAGAACCAGCATCAAAATTTTGCTTCTGCTGCTTACGACGGAGCATATAGCTCGGCTGAATCGGCAGAAACCGCCGTCCATCTTAACCCACACCTGGCGGCTTGCTCTTCCAACTACTCGGCCTTTTTGCAAAATTCCGACCAGTTTACAGCGGCTGCCAATACGGAACTCATTTTTCCTACTGCTACCTATACGCAGTATACGACGGCTTCTGGGTATGGTTCATTTAACTATAACTCTACTTTCGCGAATAACAATCTGTGCCGAGACCTTGGTCAGATTCATTATCCTGAGGAGCAATAGCTGAACTACTTATGAAGACAATGGATAGTTAGTTAGAGAAAGAGATAGGTGGCGTGGCGGAAAAAGGAGAAGGGCGTGGTAGGTAGTTGTAGTAATAAAGTTAGAGTGAGAACGAGAAAGACAGCCAGTGAAAGGATCATTTATATTTCAAACGTTCGCAGCAATCATATCTTCTCACGTAAGCACTCAAAGAATCGTGAACAATAACGCCTTCAGGTGTTTATGAAATCTGTTGTATTTTCTACCATTTTAATCACAAATTCAAGTCTTTACCTGAAAAATAAATTACATACTTTACATGAATGTTTGTTCATCCACAATCGTTATTTTATACACAAAATAACAGTCAACAATAGTGCTTTAGACCAACCTGTATATATGTGCTATCTTGATGTAGAGGGGCCTGGGCAACGTGATCACTCCCCATTCCCCTCAAATCTCTTTCACCGAGGTAGTCTAGCAGCTTCTTAGACATAATGTTACTTGATAATGTTACTGCTACTGTGGATGATGGGGACACGCACGTTTGTTTTATTGTTCGCCAGCGTATTAGTCCTCCAGTGTACTTTACGAAAAATCCAGAGTTTGATATTCTGTCGCCTTCATTGCCGGCTCAGTCGGCATCGGCGAAGTATTCCTGATTTCCTACTGCGTCACCCAAGTCAATTCGAAGGTTCTTGGGTTCTATTTTCTTAATACTCGTTTAGCTTCTGCCCAGTCTTGGTTATTCGAGTTTGATGTCTTCATAAGGGGTAGGGTTCATTCATGTATAAGGGGTATAAGGCGCGTGGCATTCGCAGAATGGATGGATGGATAGTCGGCAGTCAGATTCGAAAGTATTGTGTGGGAGCCATTCAGGTACAGAGACAATGGAATCGAAATACGAAATAAGTCGGAGAATAAACCTTTGTGGCGTTAGCGCTTTAATCATAATATTTTCACCATAACCCACAGTCAAACATTTCGAATGGGTCTGCGCTTTTAATTACAAAAAGCTCGTCAATGCCTGACCGTTGTATTTACTTTTAGCCGCATGGAGAGCGCTATTCGAAAATGCTGTGCTTCTTTGGTGGCTCATAATGCCCAAATTAATCGCTAAACCATGTTTTAATCTTACTTTGGTTAGTTTCCAGGACGTCCAGAATCGATTTCCGAAAAGCCTCAAAACACTTTTTTGAGATAAATGTGAGGTCCCTATCCAGCAAACCAAGTTCTATAATTACTTTTAATGAAGGCCTGCCTAGATTCGGAAGCAACCCGAAAGAATGACCGAATTGACACAAACTGTGTTGAAATTGCCCACTTTTCAACCCCATAAAACAAACAATTTTCGTATTGTAGCCTGTCTAGTCTAGTCCCATTTCAGCGAGCTAGCTAACATTTTATGTTTTACATTTCCTAACGGCTTAGTTAGTATATCCGCTTTCATTTCATTTGATGGACAGTATATCAATTGAATTTCCTTGTTGTTACATAGCTCTCTGATGTAACATTCCCTGGTTTCAATATGTTTGGAACGTTTACTGCTTCTTCCTGTTTCCGCGAAACTAATACAACTTTGATTATCTTCGTACACCTTTGTTGTTGGTATTATTTCACCTAGATCTCCTAGAAACCTTTGAAACCATTGAATTTCCTGACATGTCTCACTTAATGCCACATATTCAGCCTCCATGGATGACAGAGCAACGCAATTTTGCTGGCGACTTACCCAGTTTACGGCTCCTCCTGCGAAGAATATTACGAAACCACTTGTTGATTTTCTACTGGTTCTTTCTTCAGCCCAATCGGCATCCTTTAAAAAACGTACGATTCTTTTTGTTGCTAACCAGTCCTTTTGTGTGGGTGCGTTAAACTTTCTTGCTAATATCCCTACACTCGCAGCAATATCTGGCCTTGCTGTATTTGCGATGTACATTAGCATGCCTATCGCACTCCTATACATTGTGATGTCTTCTAAAACATCACTTCCGGTTTCATCCTTTAGAAAACCCTTTTCATAACATTCGCTTGATCTTACCCTAGTTTTACGATCAGTTGTTCGATATGTCCCTTTACACTCATTTTGTAGATGCCAGATGTATCCTTTTCTATTTCCAAACCGAGGAAATACTTGGCCTCTCCTAGCCAATTGATAGTAAAGTATTTCTTAAGCTGCTCATATATCTGTCTGATTTCAATTTCCTTTGAACCTGCTATTAATATGTCATCAACATATATGATCAGATAGATTTTGCTGCCCTGTGCATTTTTCGTGAACAAACATTCATCTGTTGTTCCCTTTACAAAACCAATGTTTTGTAGAATTTCCGTTAGTCTTAAATTCCAGCAACGCGCTGATTGTTGTAATCCGTATATGCTTCTTTTTGTTGGAGACTGAGTGGGTTTATAATTTAACAGACGGAACTTTATTAGAACACAAGAATAACAAACACGTCTTTACGCTGCGAGATTACGCACAGAAGAGAGAAAGTCGTTTTGACAGCTACAGTGCTGTCAACATTCACAGTGCTGCCAGCATTCACAGTGCTGCCAGGGCTGTATATTCAACACCCCTGCTCAGCCCTGCAGTCCTCTAGTCCAACGCCGAGACGATGACGACGAAATACTGCAACGGGTAGACCTTTTGTCATCAGATCCGCGGGCTGATCAGCAGACGGGAGATACTTGAGAAAGATACGTCCATCGCGTATCAAATCCCGAATGAAATGGAACTTTACATCAACGTGTTTGATGCGTCCAAAATCCTTTGACTCTTCGGCGATCCTCATGGTTGATTGATTGTCTTCGTATACACACACTGGTTCTTGGATGACGAATCCTAAATCCTTGTTCTTTTCGAGAGCAGCTATCTCCTCTTCAATGGCTACTTTCCATTTCGGCCAATCGTTCCGAGTTTTGGCTTCAGCCAATGTTCTAGGCAGATCCTCAACATATTCCATAGCATTCATTGCACATCCCATAAAATCCATATGAAAGTCAGCTTGCCATGCAGGGGGTTTTCGATTGCGCTTTGACCCAGACTCTATCAAATCATTATCACTATCATGATTTTCGACAGATTCTTCTGCATCACAACTATCGTCCTTCGATGTCGACTTTGCTTCAGAACTATTGGTCTGTTCAATCACCTGCAACTACTTTATAGCTGATTGATCATCTTCATTTCGTATAGATTCCACAAAATCTACATCACGAACATGCACTATCTGGCGCTTCATTGGATTCCATACTCTATATCCATTGTGTGCATAACCCAAGAATATTCCTTTCCACGATTTAGCGTCCAATTTGTCTCGTTCCTCTTTTCGAATATGGACGAATACAGTGCACCCAAAAACTCGCAGTTTGTGAACGTCTGGCTTCGATCCTTCCCAAAGCTGAAATGGAGTCATCTCAGAATCGATTGTTTTGGAGGGACTGCGGTTCAATAAATACGCAGCTGTCTGCACTGCATTGACCCAGAAACGTTTGTCCACACAAGAATCTTCGATCATTGCTCGTGCACGCTCAACGAGGGAACGATTCATTCGTTCGGATACTCCGTTCTGTTCTGGAGTATGAGCCACTGTCCATTCTATCTGAATTCCATTGCTTTTGCAGTAATCCAAAAATGGACGATTCTTGTATTCACCACCGTTGTCACACCGGAATCGTGATATTTTCCGACCAAATTTTGCTGATACTAGAGCTGCATATTCTTGGAAACAATCGAAGACTTCGTCCTTCGATTTCATCGGGAATGCCATTACAAAATGACTCCAGTCATCTATGAAGGTAACAAAATACTTCATGCCGCCTTCACCAATCGGATTCACTGGTCCGCAAACATCCGAGTGTATAAGTTCTAGAACACGCGATGATCTCTGTTCCGTACGCGATTTGAAAGGTTTTCGCGTTTGCTTGGCCATCATGCACGGTTCGCAGACAATGTGTTCTGCATTCTTCTTGCGATCATTCACTTTTAAACCGATGCACATGTCTTTACTTATCAGCTCCTCTAAGCTTCGAATATTCAGATGGCCAAAACGTCGATGCCATAGTTCTAAATTCACGTGCTCTTGCCCGACTGATACCAACGAATCACCTGTCATAGCTTTCTTTTTCTGGCTGTTCACAAAAAAATCTAAACGATACAACTTTCCATTACGTGAACCTGTGACAATCTTTTCCGAATCATTGTATATGCTGACCAAATCGTTCTCAAAGATTATTTTCATGCCAGCTTCGTCACATCGAGTGACAGAAAATAAGTTGCATCGAAGCTCTGGTACGTATAGTACATTTTTAACTGAGCACTTAATTTCTTTTCCGTTCACTATCGAGACGATTTTTACGGTTCCAGATTGTTTTGCTATGATGGATTCTCCATCTTTTGCAATCGCAATTTCTATTGGTTGAGTGAGCTCTACTAGTTCATCGAATATTGATTTGTCGTTAATCATGTGTTCCGAACATCCCGAGTCAATGTACCAATGTACTCTGTTTAACTCATTACCACGAGCCATGCCCCTGCTGAATCCGGCAAAACACATTTCCTTAGATTTGGCTACATAAGCCTTTGATTTGCTCGATTCCTGCTTTTTCCTTTCAGGGCATTCACTCAATTTGTGTCCTTGTCTCTTGCACCCAAAACATTTGAACTGTTTTTTTATTTGCTTGGTGCCCACGAACGCCGCTTGCACGTTCCTCTTTGGAGATGACGGCTTTGCCCCTTTTTACTTGGTCTCTTCATCCAAGAGCCGACACTTGACGAATTCAACCGATAACATTTCTTCCGGCATCGTCTCTAGGGCAGTTACCACACCAGCGTAGGTGTCTCCCAACGTCAGCAATATATGACATACCTGGTCTAGTTCATCTAACTCAGCACCTGTTGCGCGATATTCCCGAACTAGCTTGTCAAATTGTAGGAAATGCTGTTGTAAGGTGCCGCCTTCCAATCTCATTGAGAGCATTTGGCGCTTGAGATGCATTCTGTGCGCAATACTTCTTCGCTCAAATACACGGTGCAAAGCATCCCATATGTCCTTTGGCGACTGTTTGCCTTGCACGTACTCTAGCTGCGAGTCGTGTATTTTCGATATCAGCAATGATTTGCATCGACGATCATTTTTCAATCGAGCTTCGCGTGCCGTTTCCTTCTTTTTCTTTTCTGCAGCACTGTCGTCAGCCTGCTCTTCCAGCTCGGGCAAGTCCGCCATGTTGCTTTTAACACACGCGATCAGCTCGCGTTCTTCTAGCAACACAAGCATGCGGAACTTCCATGCACCGAAATTTGTGCCGTCGAAGAGAGGCAAAAGTACTCGTTCTGTCTGTTCTTCGTACATCTTTTATGTATTAGATGCCTGGGCCCATAACCTGTTGGAGACTGAGTGGGTTTATAATTTAACAGACGGAACTTTATTAGAACACAAGAATAACAAACACGTCTTTACGCTGCGAGATTACGCACAGAAGAGAGAAAGTCGTTTTGACAGCTACAGTGCTGTCAACATTCACAGTTCTGCCAGCATTCACAGTGCTGCCAGGGCTGTATATTCAACACTTTTCAAACGGCAAACTTTGTCTTCCTGACCAGACACTATATACCCTCCGGTTGCTCCATATATATTAGGAGTATGCGTAGAAATTTATCGTTTTTTTACCAAATTGAATCGTTTATTGTTCAAAACTCTTAACAAACT
>NC_071287.1:11652404-11652878 GCF_943735745.2 Anopheles bellator | reverse complement strand
ATATAACAGCATCGCCATAAGCCTCCTGAAGCAACCGGCATGCTTCGGCTGCAGTTTTCTTCAGATGGAAGTGATACAACAACCCTTCCCGCAAATGGCGCTTTGTTGGCTCGAATTCGCACATGGTTTCGTGTTAATAACAATCTCACAATGGAAAAATTGACAAATGTGATGATGCAGATTTGTTGACAGATGCCTAAGCTTGACATTTGACAGTTATTTGATGACATTTGTGCCTTCTATCCAACAGTAGCGCCCCCTATATGTAAACGATAAATTTCAACGCATACACCTAATAATGTAGCAATAATATTGTAAACTCGACGATTGTGCGTTCGTCGCCGGGTAACTAAATAATTGTGTATTTTTAAAATAAATGAATAAATGAATATAAAAAAAGAATTTACTTGTATTTTTGCTATAATAGATGTAGGAAGGCAGGTCTCGGCGTTGTCTCGAGCGAGAGTTAGCGGA
>NC_071287.1:11628968-11652304 GCF_943735745.2 Anopheles bellator | reverse complement strand
CGAAAAGGAAGAAAATTCCAGTCTATACTGTTTTCCCTTTCTTACATAGATTTGAATTTTTTCATGAGCTATAATTTTCACCAACGTCTTATAGAAATAAAATACCATTGCCATAAACTGAGTGTTTTTTACAACCTTCCGCTTCTGCTGTTTTAGGCCGTCCGACGGACTGTAAAATGGACGTCCGTCGGACGGTAACAAAAGATATAGTTGCTCCTTGGGAACCTAGTATTACTATATAAATTCAATGTATAATGTAATAAATGTCGTTCTTATATTTGAATATATAATATTTGATATAATATTTGATGTATACGATTAATTAAATATTTAAGATAAAGTAAAATAATATAATATTTGCTCCACGCATATCAGTGTAAACTTTTCGAATGCTCTGACCTTGTTCAAATAATGTGATCGTCCTACTATTACATGAAAATTAAATGGAAGTTTTATTGATAACCTGTGTTTGGATCAATGATTGGTGTAAACGTTTTTATAGAAGTTAAAGAAATTGTAATACGGAATGAACGATTCTATAAACGCGCTAGAAATATAGTGTAGCACAGTTTCCTCACGCGGTGTTCGCGCATGTGCTGACAATCTTATCCTTTGAAAATACGCAAAACACGATAGTGTTACGACAATACTAAACGATTGATGTCCGTGTGCCAGAAAACATCTCTTGGCGTAGGAACGGCTAGTTAAGTTGCAGATAAAACAATGCATATTAAAATCAAACTATATTTGGTGTTGGAAATCCCGAAAAAACTAAACACTAGTGTAAACAAGTGAAAGTGTGAAAGATTATTACAGCAAACAGTGCAAGCAAACAGTTGAAGCATCTCCAAATGCGCACAAAAGCATTGTGATAATAGCCCGTTGAAACACAGCTTTAGTCACAACTCGTAGCAAAGTAAGGATACCGGTTATGCTGAAAACCTAAATGATTCAGAAATGACTACAAGTAAGTGGAAATTCTTTATATACAGTGATTTTAAAGAGATTCAATTTCTTGTCTCGAGTACTACTACAATTCTCCATCTCCAAATGTTTTTTTCGCTCATGTATGCTTACATTCACTTTGCAACAGCTCAAAAATATATAATGATATACATAATTAGAATATAATATGACATACATGACCAAAATTTGAAAAAAAATCATACAATACAATACTATAACTGAACTGTTTCGTTTTGCTTTTTCTTTTAATCTTTGTAGCGCCGATAGAAGTTACGACATGTTTGGGCATTGCACTTGGGATTGTGGCTTTGATATTGGTCTTGTTTCTATACATCAACAAGATAAGGTGTTTTAGCACGTTTCCGGCTTTTTTATCATTCGACGAGCATCTCATTTCTGAAAAAACATTTCATCGCATTCGTAAGTGCGCTAGTTTAATGTTTGAATGTAATTTTCTTCGACCTAACGCTAGTGATCCAACGTTCATATACAGGAAACCGTTTTGCCTACGATGGGCATAATAGTTCCGATTCGGAAGATGAAACAATACGACGTCTAAGACTGGAGCCGTGCAGCGACAGTTACAGCGATACATCGTACTTTCAGACGAGTGAAAACACTTTTGATCATATTTCCCATTTTAACGGCTTGAACAAAATACTGTCATGCAAAAATGCTAACTCCTCACGAGACCCGCTGGCTATAGCCGAAGGGGGTAAAGTAGGAATGCTCCATTCTAGCAACGAATCCAGTTCTTCCGAGTTTATGAACCTGGAGAGTAGTACTAAACAGTCCACAGAATCTACAAAAACTCAGATGTCTTTTTTTGCTTTAAGACCATTCAGCAAAGCCAACGACAATGACTCTATAGATACGATTAAAGGTGAAATGCTCCTTCCTGAATTGACTAAGGAAAGCGATGAGCGTGCCGTTGGGGTACATAAAAAAAATAATTCATTTGGTAATGACAACAATGCTGGTGGTAACGATTTATTGCTGGAAAAAACAGAAAGAAAAGGAAATAACTTTACAGAGACTGGTACAGCCATCAAGTCACCGTTTATTTGTGAACAAGAACCGTTGGTACAACAAGACGACTTAGATGTTGTTAACCGCTTTAACAATGATGTAAGAGAAATATGTATATTAATTAAGATTTCAACGTGTGACCAATACTTTTTTATTCACTTTCTTCAATCATACAGTGTATTCTTGTATTTTCGCAAGAACCGCTTTACGATACTAGCGACCTGAAATCATTAAAATCGGATGTCGATATCACAACCAATGCCTCTGAAGGTCTGGCAACAACAGCTAGTTCGAACGGAAGCTTGGAAATTTCCCTACTATACGACGCACCAATGCGCAAGATGACAGTTCATGTGATGCAAGCTCGGGGAATTTCAAGCCGTAGTGAAAAAAATCAATTAACACACACGCAAGTACGGCTTCTAATGCTGCCGGCCAAAAGACAGAAGCACAAGACCAAAATTCGATCTGGCGAAAATCCTCAGTTTATGGAAAGCTTCCTATTACATCGAGTGAATCCGGAGGAGGTGAACTCAATGGGACTTAGGATACGGGTCTATGGCTGCGAACGTATGCGAAGAGAAAGACTTATTGGCGAAACCATCGTCAGCTTCGCTCACATAGATTTAGAGCTTGAAACTAACTTATGGCTTCAGTTGGAACCACGTGGCTCTAGCATAGTAGGTTTTTCTTCGCATCATCTACTAATCAATCGCAAAAAAAATCCTATTTCATGTCACTTGATTTCATTTAAGGACACAACATCGACGAGTGACTTACTAAGCATTGCTAGATCTGACAGCGCGGGATCAACCGCTTCAATGCAGCATGGCGGTGTCCCAGAACTATTGCTCGGGTTAGGGTACAACGGCATAACGGGCAGATTAACAGTTGAAGTATGACATTTTCCTATAGCAACAATATACGACATGCTATTAAACGCATGAAGGAATATTTTTAGATTGTCAAAGGAAGTCATTTTAGAAACCATTACCTGCCGAAGGTTCCTGATACATATGTAAAGTTGTGCTTGGTTAGCAGTATGGGACACGAAATAGCACGCGCTAAATCATCGACACGTCGAGGACAGCCAAATCCTTTGTTCAAAGAAACGTTCATTTTTCAGGTATTACAAGAGCTACAATTCGTTACATACCAACAGTTTGTAACATTTAAATGTTTTCTTTTGTGTTAAGGTGGCTCTATTCCAGCTGAACGATGTAACACTGATAGTATCTGTTTACGCAAAGCGGAATATGAAACGCAACGAAATGGTCGGCTGGTTTAGCATGGGCCTAAACTCAAGTGGGCCTGAAGAGATGACTCATTGGAATGAAGTTCGAGAAAGTTGTTCACGATCTGAGATGATAACGAGGTGGCACGTTCTAGTTGATTCTTGATTTTAAATTGATTGGGATTCTTGATTTTAAATTAAATTTATTAATTATATTAAATTTTTTTTTAAATTTATTTTATTGGTTTCTTAATAGGACATGCATGAGCCCAAATATTGATAAATGGTGTCGAGTCACATTAGAACTATTACTAATTTTAATAATTTCATAAGAAATGTGGAAGCAGACATTACATTTTTCCTTGTCTCTAAACGCAGAGTTCAAGTATTGCCATTGCCAGAAGGCACAGCTTTTTTTCGTGGAAAAATTGTTCAGGAAAATATAAATTAAATTTGATAATGATGACAACAAAACCTATAATGGAAAATAGTACTGATAAAACCAAACTGAATTTTACCCTTTTAACACAAACACAAAGCCATCCATACAAGAATTTCAAATGAATAATATGTCACTACTTCCACAATTCGCGACACGTTTTGAAAATTCGTCAATAAATTGCATTCGCTATTTTAAAACAAATCTACTATTCATTCATTTAATACGTGAACCAATGTTTTTGCTAACTATCTTATCCCCAAGGAGCCACGAGCTTTCGAATCGCCGTCGATAGCAGTCCGTTTTGCTGTCCGCGTCGACGGCATACCGTCGATAGCAGTCTGTTTTGCTGTCCTATCGACGGTATACCGTCGATCGCAGTTCCATGGGACTGTAAAAAGGACATCATTTTGACGAAGCTTATTTTATAACAACCGAACTGACAGTGTTTAGAAATACCAGCTAGTTTATTTGTTCGTGGTTTTGCCAAAATGAGCTACGTTGACAAAATTAAACGAAGCGGAATGTTTTATCGCCAAAGGAAAAGGTTTGTGGAAGAGTGGAGAGGATCATCTACTGCTGCTGCTGGTAAGAAGATAAGCACGTCTTTGTAATTCAAACTCAGTGTAGCATAAATGCTTTATGTTATTGGATTCACGTACCGTAAACAGTAGTGCCAACAAATTCAACGTCACTGGAACTTGTGCTATTCGACGACTCGGATATTCCAGTGTGCTATGAATGCTTCGAGGAGGAAGCTTCAAGTAAAGAAGATGATGATATGGAAGCACTGCCGGATGGATTGGATGAACGAGGTTGTGAAGACTGCCTCAAGTACTGGGCGATTAAAACCAATCAGACGCACAGGGCAATCAATAAGCTTTTGGCGATTATGCGTCCTCCGTCTCCCTTCCACGTTCTGCGAAGTCTTTGCTAAAGACTTCACCGAAAGTAACTTCAAAAATAGTGGAGATAGGTGAGACAAAATATTGGTACAATGGCATCAGAAATAGTCTGTTGCATGTTTTACGGTATGTTTCAATTATATATGTTATCTACATTTGATGTATTATTGAGTTTATTGTTTTTCAGAAGTCGACCAAGCCTATACTCGGTCAAATTGAACATCAACATCGACGGAATGAAAGTATTCAATGCCAGTACCATTAACTTTTGTTCAATGTTGATAAATATTCACGGGCACCCAGCGATAAATCCCATGCCAGTAGCTATCTTCAGTGCTGAGAAAAACCGGGATGCTTGACTACCTTTCTCACACCCTTTGTGGAAGAGCTGAAGAATCTTATAACGAACGGATTAACAACGAACGAGCACATCGTAGAGGTATCAGTTCGCGCTTTCTTTTGGTATTTTTTGGAATGAGCATCCGTTTCGTTGCAGGTTATGGGCGGTCCAGACGCTACGATATCTGACCTGAATCTGAATAACTGACGTTTCTCGGAGATGTAATTAATGTCACTGACGCAGATCTACAAATCTGAACAAACGAGCATCAATTTGTGAACAAATTTCAAACAAGTGCCAGTTCGTCGGTTGACTTGTTGATGTTTTGTTTTGGCCTCTTATTTATATTTTGGACGTTTCTTCAACGTTCGCGAAAGTGTTTAACTGAACTTATAAAAATTTACGAAAGTCTGCCATGTCTCTGGCAACAAAAAAATAAAAAATATAGTGATCGCAATAAAAAGGCGGAGGCATACGATGCCATTTAAAAGCTATTTCCTCGACACTGTAACCTCTTCGCACGTTCTTTTTTCGCTTTTTAACCGAAAAGTACAATGCTAAGACAAACCAACACAGTGTTGCTTCCATGGCTGTTTCCAACATGTCCAACCGACAAACTTGCACTTGTTTGAATTTGTTCACAAATTGATGCTCGTTTGTTCAGATTTGTAGATCTGCGTCAGTGACATTAATTACATCTCCGAGAAACGTCAGTTATTCAGATTCAGGTCAGATATCGTAGCGTCTGGACCGCCCATTAGACGAGTGCTGGAATTGAATGAGGATTGTATGAGGATCGACTGCAACAGCAACTGCCAGGGAACAGTTCGTGATCCAAGAAACAAAGAACGTTACGCAAAATCTTTCACGGGTATGGTTAGTAATGACTTGTCGGGTATAGTTGTAGTAATGGTTAGTAATAAGGTTGTCTAATCATTCCAACATTTACCCCTTTTTGACATCACACCGGCAATTAAACGCGGAACGGCTTTTTTGAATGGAGGAAAATCGAAACCAACGTCCGCCAGTGCACGAAATATCGAATTGAAGGAACGACTTTTTCCGTCGTTTTTTGACGAATGTGGTATTTTTTCGAGTCTCAGCGAATACGTCAACGGTGGCGGTACGGAAGTCAAAAAGCGCAAAATCAACGAGCTGAGTGTACCGACGGAACGCAAAACGCTTCTGGCACCACCATCAAACTCATCCATTTCGTCGGATTCAAAACAATCGTCAATTGCCAGAGTATTGTTGCTTCTCGGATGGGACATCCGGACCCTCCACTTAACCGCGAATAAATAATAATAGTAATAGTAATGTAGTAAATGTAATGCAACAATAATAATGCAAACCCGGCCATTGTGCGATCTTCGCTGGGTAACGAAACAATTGTGTATTTTAAAAATAAATAAATACGAGGTGTGTTCAAAAAGTTCTGACAATTTTGTATTTACGCGGGCTACGTAAATCTGATTTTCGATTTTTTGTGGCGTTAAGTTGATACACATGTCAGTGACTGATGGTGAATAGTTCGGTTATTTTGAGTATTCGGTCAATTTTGGGTTTCACACAAGCCGGGCGTTTGTGACGAATTGCTTCGGGTAAATGGTGCATAACTATCAGGAAATATTCGTTATTGATTGTTCTATCCTTTGGCAACAACTCATGATGCACCACGACCCTGCAATCGAAGAATACTGCAAGCTAAACTGTTTACATTCGACCAAACATGGCTTTTCGAAGTTCACATCTTCTAGGCCCTCTGAAAAAATTCGAACCATTGATAAGCGCTGCTTTGGTTTTAATAGCATCACCACAAACTACAGTCAATATTTAAATTTTGTCCAAGCTTTTAATTTGGTTTTTACACAAAATTTGATACAAATTCTTTGCCTTCAATTTTTCGGAATAGACAAAAATCGCCGATAAGCCAAGACACGCACACAGTAAAACAGCTGTTCAAAATTCACTAATTACTCAAAATGGCCGAAAAGTTCACCATAAGTGAGTGACTTGAGTAGCAACATAACGCAACAAAAAATCGGTAATCGGTTATACGTAGCCCACGTAAATACAAAATTGTTAGAACATTTTGAACACTCCTCGTATATAAGGCTGGGGAAAAAGTAATCCATTATTTTTGGGTGACATTCAAAACTGTATTTAAGATGTTCGTATGGTCCGATTTGCGTCATATATGCACCGTTTTGTTGGAAAATTTGTTGTCTTTTCAAAAATAGTGCATAATGCCTCTCTTATACAAGGCTTGATCGATATTGGCGAAAAACTCGTTGACCGATTCTGGTCGTTTCTGGTCAACGGTGCAGTAATTGATACTAGAGATCTGAATGTTTGGCTACACGGAAGCAGCTCCTAATAAACGGTTCCTTTCAAGTCCCACCATATATCCAGTACAACCTTCCTGACCGTTAGTTCTTGTTTGGCCACCGGTTAAGCTGCCTCACCACGCTTAGACCACGATAATTTTCACACAGTATTGTCGTAAGAATCCCATTTCTCATCCCCAGTACCCATCCGTTTAAGAAATGGTTCGATTTCATTCCGTTTGGCCAAAACTGCGCAGATGGCAATTCGAGCCATTATGTTTTTTGTGTAAAGTATTAGCTTTAAAACGAGCCTAAACTTGAAACTGTACGATCGATACTTCACGATATATCGATCATTGGTAAAAACTTGGTAAAAATGTATGGCAGGCCAAGAAACTATTAATCTTTTGCTAGAGTTCCGTGAGTTACTTTGAGTTGCTTTTGAGCGCCTTATGTTTACGGGATATTTTCCCATTTCGGGGGTATTTTTTTCAATTTGACAGTTTAAGGCAAAGTTCGGCAAATTTTTTTTTGCTTTCCAAAAATATGGCTATTTTTCGACACCGAATCAAATTTTGACAAAAATGGCACTAGAAGGAGAAGGAAAGGAAACTGAGAAATCAAAGCACAAATAAACGAACTGTCATTTCACTCACTGGAGCTCACGGAATTTTTCGCCCAAAAGCTCCTAATGTGGACGCTAGCATATCAAAAAACCTGTAGAGAAAACTCATACTGTGGACGAGGCGTAATAGTGATTCAGGTCTCTTACAGCAGAAAATTTCAACTCCTTATAATGGGATCAAACCAAATACCCTCATACCAAAGATTCATCACTCCAAAGCAGCTTTTCTCACAATAATCGAGGTTTTAAAGCATGCAAATAGTAAAATACCGTTCTTTTTTATATTGGCCATGGTTAGGTGCAGAATTTGGTTGAAAACAAGGTCAGATTTGTCTACATGCTATAGGCTACGTCGAATGATATGCACGGAAGGAAGTTGTAGCTTTAATGTGATGAATACGACCTTCATTTTCATACAGCTTGGTTATTGCTGCCGATTGCTTGCTCGCTTTTGTCGAAAATACGTGCAATATCCCTATCATTATTACCCCTAATACTCAAATTAATTACTAAATAACGTTATTAATTCGTTAACTTGGGATTTTTAGAGGGTTCTACAATATTTCAAGCTAAAAAACAGCATAATGTTTTGTGAATTCTTCGCAATGCGTTTCTCAGGTTTAATTCTGCATTTACAATATGAAAATATGTAATAAATCATGTTGTTGCTGCACGAGCAGAACGGGCGCGACCGACCAAAACATCGCGAAACAAGCGGCGCGCGGCTCGCATCAAAATATACACAGGGAAATAAGCTACGGCAAAAAGGAAAGCGCAACACCGCCGCGGAAGCGTCCGCCTCAAAACATCGTGACCGAGTGTCTCCATTTTATACGCACAAAAATCTGTATATAAAGCACCTAATTGTAAGAATAAAGCTAGAATCAATTTGGGACTAGAACGGAACGGACTTGGTGTTTCACTTTTTCCGCTCCTAGACTAGAAACAGTTGGTCCTCAACCGGGTTCTCTGCCCACCGAAAGAAAGGTTAAGAAATCCACTCTCCCCTCCCTGGAATAAGCTTCCGAAAGCGAGAAGCAAGCTAGCCAGAGAGGTAATAGAGAGTCGGTGATCGAGACCATTGCCTCGGGCAGAGACCCGTTTAGTGTCGCCGGCACCACTTGCAAGCTAGGAGCCCCTTCCTTCGCGGGGGCCTGTTTGCGAGAGGTGTCCGAAGCAACATCATAGGAATAACAAACCCTAACTGGGGGGCTACATGAGGTGTTCCGTAATGTTTTTGACATTAACGATAAATGCCAAACTGCTGCGCCTCTGTCAAAACGTTTACGCCTCGCGCGAGCCGTAAACCCGAGCGTAATTATTTTTTTCTTAAGCTTTGCTTACAAACAGAGGATAAAAAAATATTCAGAAATCAATTAATTTCTCTTCTTTTTCAATTTTCTTGGACCAAAAACACGAACGTAAACACGTTTGACATTTCGTTTTTAATTTTTTGCTGCCACACGAAGCTTTACACGTTACAAATTACAATTACACGTTAGCGTTTTGACGTTACAAATTAATTTTACGCTAGTTTTCACGCTTCGTGTAGCCGCCTAGTAACATTCTATTCGCACGCTTGATTATATCCGCGAAGTGCAAGTTAAGCTTCAGCTTCGCGTGCAGTGCTACACCTAACCCAAGGAGCCACGAGCTTTCGCATCGACGACACGCCCACACCATCCGTTGGCGGACGGTCGACGGACGATTTTCATTCCTCAGCTGACGAAACGCCGTTCGTCAAACGCACGCACACACTCGCCGATCTGAGAAAGCTTATTTTATAGCAAATATGTTGACAGCCCTATGTTTGTTTACATTTTGTATTTGCTACGAAAATTATATGGAGTAGGCGCGACGAGATGGCGGGTCAGTATAATTCGTTCGTTTAGGCGTTTAGGGTTTGTTGGTTGCTTTTTGTTCATCCTGGAGGATGTTCAGTGTCATTTGTAAATACAGACTACATGCTGTGTCGGTTTATACCGTGTCCTGTATGATTCCCCGCAATATCAACGATTAACCGAACTACACTCGTTTTTACCTAGTTCGCGCAGGAAACAAGACCCTTCGCGTAAATTGGAACAAATCTGTGTGATCTGTGTGAATCTGAGTGATCATTCCACGGTTGGTGTGGGTTGTGTCGGTATTCCGAACAATGACCTGATAAACATTGACAAAGTGCTGAATGACTTCGAATTCAACGAGGACGATGGGCGCAACACCTACAAGGGAACGATTGGTAATAACAGAAACAAAGAACGCTGCGCATAATCTACCACTGGTATGGTTAGTAATCCCAAGGTTGTCTTATCATTCTAACATTGTGATCTTACCCTTTTGTAGACACCAGGCCAGCAATTCAACACGGAACGGAATCTTTGAATTAAAGAAAATACGGAATCGTATTTTGATCGTAATCATGGCATAGTGATTTACATTTCTCGTGACGGTGGATGTCTGGGCCTTCGCGTGTTATGATGACATTTTGGCCGTCGTTTGCATGATGTTGCTCCTTTTTGATCATTCAAAAAGCTATTAGAACTCTCGCCTATGCATTTACTCACCGCGCTAAGATCAGAGATTTAGTTCAGCAGGAAATTGTTAATTTCGTCAGCTGAACGATCGCTCGCGATCGCGTAGAACGGTCTCTGCTACTGCTGCAAGAACTGCTGTCACTTAGAATGCAGTCATTTTGTATCATCATTGTTAAGATGTCATATCTGTTATCTGTTATCGATTTATCAGTAATGCTTCTAACGGACGAAACCGACCAAAGGGATTTTCCCACAAACGGAGAGTATCAGCGAAAATCCACCTGCATAGAAACGCCCTTTCGCTCGGCCCGGATCGATCCGTTGCTGTACGTGCAGCAAACTAGCATGCGAACGAGTGTGGTCCCATGGGAGGACGACCTACTGTTGACCGATCCGGGGGCCCCTCTACAAGGTGTTTAAACTGGTCGAGATCATTCGTAATTATGAGGACAAAAGGTACCACGATTTCTTAGCTTGACCCATCGCAGGAGCTGGTGCTGTCACCGGCCAACACTTGGCAGCAAAACATCCAAAGCTTCAACAAGGACAACAATCTGCTAAACACCATTTTCGTCAATCATGTACGTGAGGAAAAAGCTGTAATTTTTTTGTCTATTTCTAATTGTATGGCCTTTTGTGCATTGGAGAATTTACAAAAGCCCAAAGTATCCACGGTGAAAATGTTATTCGGTATACCGTTGCGCGATACGGATGTGAAGCGCTACCCGATGCGTGTCCGGCCTCGCACCATCCAGTACGCGATTATCCTGCGAGAGAACAATCCTTCTTTCATCGAATCGTTGAGGTAGAAACTAATCTGCGCCTATCCACTGGACCAGACGCAAATCGACGCAGCGACCAACTTTGAGAACGGTGAACCGGCAGAGAAAGTGATGATGAGACCCACCTCTTACCCCAACATAGGTTTGAGATAGGCGAGATAGTTATCGTTGTGATAATTATATTTCAAAAGATTTACCCAAAGATTTCAAAAGAAGTACCGCCGTCACCAGCGTCACCGCAATCTATCATGTACATGTTCTACCCGGGAGAGTTCATCTGAAAGGAGGTTTAGTGTTGGTGTACGAAGGTCGTTCCGTACCATCAATCATCTAATTTATTAACTAATTACACCACACTTACAAACCGCGCGTGGTTTCGCCGAGTATGGAATGCCGGCGCTCGGCCGGTTTGAAGGCCTGTGCACACATAAACTGAAATGAACTGAACTGAACTGTAGCGTAGCGAGCGACGCGTAAAACGCGTTGTCTTGTATGGGATTGTATGGGACCCTTCACACCGGTGTCGACGTCAACTTCGTTAGTAATCCAATTAGTAATCTTCGATTAGTTTTTAACTACCCAAGATGTCTAATTGTTTTCGCCCGAACGACAGGGCGAAAGACTTTTCCGTTGCCTTTCGCCCCCGTTCGTAACCGGTGTGAAAGGTCCGAAAAAGCGACGCGTCGAAATGTAATTAACGTCGGCTGTGTGAGGGGGCCTTGAGTGCGCTCGGTGCGGCGTCCACTGGAAGAAGGGCGAGCTGCCAGTGACAGCGGAACCGCGTGGGATTTCGGTGAGCGGTGACGTTCCTGTCAGCTGATGATGTTTCTGCTGCTGGCGACTGCTCGACCGCGCCGCAGCCAGGGCTGGATCGTACCTCTTCGCAAAGTGGGACGGCGAGTATGATCGCCACAGAGGTGTTGCCCCAGTGCATGGCGTTCTGTGTGCTCTTCAGCTACGTCCACTTCTCGGTGCGCAAAAACGAAGGCATCCGTTCCCTGCTCATGCTCGCTTCTTGTGCGGTGCTGACCGCCATCGGGAGCCTCATGATGCCCTTCGGATTGTAGCAATAATATTGTAAACCCGGCGATTGTGCGTTTGTCGCTGAGTAACTAAATATTTGTGTATTTTTAAAATAAATGAATAAATATATAAATAATAAAACCATAGTTTACTGGTCTTTTGCTATAATAGATTTGAATATTTGACATGAGCTATAATTTTCACTGACGCTTTATAGCAATACAATGTCAATGCTATAACCTTAGCTTTTTTGATAATCGTCCGTTTTACCGTCCGTTTCTGCTGTTTTAGGCCATCCGACGGATGGTAAAACGGACGGTAAAACGGACATAGTTGCTCCTTGGATTTTAGCTGCCCAAGGTGTCTAATTGTTTTCGCCTGAATCGGGCGAAAGGTGTAACTTTTCTGTTCCCGTTCGCAACCGGTGCAGCAGTTTGACATTAATCTGAGATGCCAAAAACATTACGTTACGCTTCGTCTGGCACCGCAGATAGAAGACAACGCGAATTTGTCTCTCCGTAAAGCCCGGTCCAGACGCTACGATAATCGCTGCGATATTCGTTGCGCAGACGTCACTTATGTCACTTTTGAATAATCGGCGCAGATCTAGAAAATCTGAGCAAACGAGCATCAATATCTGTCCAAATTCCATACAATTGTGGGTCTGCTGATGGTGGATAGACATGTGTGGGTGTATTGATGGCGGTTTGACAGGTTCATAATTTGTTTTGCTCGCTTGTTTATGTTTTGGAAGACCTTCGTCTACGTTCGTAGTGTTTAATTGAATTTATAACACTTTACGAAAGTCTGTCATGTCTTTGGCATGTAAAAAAAAGTGATCGCAATAAAAAGGCGGAGGCATACGATGCTTTAATTACAAAATATCAGGAAATCAACCCCACCTGCACTAGGCAAATCGTGGTGAAAAAAATAAATAATTTAAGGACAGTGTACCGTAAAGAGTTGGAGAAAGTAAGAGGAAGAGGGAGAAAGTAGTTGGAGATCATAATACCACAAGCCATGCTTGTGGTATTATGATATGCTGCATTTTCTGCGGGATCCAGAGACCCCGAAGGTCATCCTCGTATAGTTCCTCCAATCGTTTGGTTCGTCTTCCAATTCACGCAAAAGTTTAACGTGAGAATAATGGATTCGCTTTTAAAGCCATTTTTCCACTGTAACCTCTTCGCACGTTCTTTTTTTCGCTTTTTAACCGGAAAGCACAATGCTAAGGCAAACAAACACAGTGTTGCTTCCATGGCGCATTTTATTCAGATAATATATATACATAAATACATAAATAAAGCACATATTTACAAATAGTTATACATTTAGTCACTTTCGCAAGTCGCGGATGTAGCCGTATAGACGTTTCCAGCTTCGCTACAAGGAGCTGTCAGTCGCTACTCCGCTCTTGCTCTCGGTCGCTGACGTCCCTCGTTTTTTGCAGGCGTCGTCGGGCGAGCCCACAGATGGTGCGCTTCTCAGCGATCTCCGACGTCCACCAGTAGACGTGGCGCCTATTCTGCCTCGGTCCTTGGGCACTGCGCGGCATGGTCTCATCACAGTCTCGTGACGGCGGCCACCGATGGTTCGACTTCGCCGAAGTTCAGTGCCCGCAGCGAGATCGCGAACACCTCCGGGTCGAACAGGTGCATCCTCCACCGGCGAGTGCAGTGCCGTGGTGTTGGCTGCGGTGCGGTTCGAGGGTGCGGGTCCCCGACGGTGTACATGATGGGCGAGTGGTCCGACATCAGTTCATCGTCCTCTATCACCTGCCAGTCGCCCGGGTCTGCGATGGCTGGGGTGGCGAATGCGACGTCGATCACCGATTGGCGTGCCACTGAGTTGCCTCGGAAGGTGGGCTCTTCTCCACGGTTGAGCAGAACGAGCCCTAGCTGTTCCATGGTCGCGAGAAGCTCTTCTCCCCTGCCGTTGGTCCTGGGACTGCCCCACTCGACGGCGGCAGCGTTAAAGTCTCCTCCTACGACGACACGAGGGTGACTTTGCACTGCTAGGGCCAGCACTTCCAGGTACCGCCTGAACGTCTCGATGTCACACCGTGGAGGGGCGTAGCAGCTGGCGTACACTATGCCCCTGATCTCGGCAACAACAAGTCCCTCGGTGTTGCTGCAGAGTGGCTGTATGGGGTACCGGCCGCTGGAGTGGATGGCTACCGTCCTCTCGCCGTCGGCTACCCAAAAGTTGCTAGCGGTGGGCAACTGGTACAGCTCCGAGATGAGCACCACTTCTGCATCGCAGTGGGGGCCATTTTCCCTTGTCGACTGGGTCAGGAGTTGGTGGACCAGCCGACAGTGCTGCATATTCAGCTGCATTAGCGAGGCATTGCATGGCATTGCCCTCGCAGACTGCCGCGCCCGTGTTGTGTGCGCCAGAGCATACGACACACTAAGGGGCTTCGGCCGTACAGCTACTTCGCCGGTGTTCCTTGCTGCCGCATCGCAGGCAGCAGTCGGAGCGGTCCGGTCCCGTGCATTTGCTGGGCCTGTGGCCCCTCCCGAGACAACGGTAGCAACGTCTCTGGCTGGCCGGGACGGGGTCGGCCTCGCGAACTGCGCAACGGGTCATCCCGATGACCACTTTGTCCTTTGTCAGGGCAGCCACCACCTTGGCTGGGACCCTGACATTGGCCCTTTGCAGTCCATCGTACATGCGCCGGAGGCTGACGTCCGTCGCGGGTATTGCGACACTCGCGACTTTGCCCAATGCCTCGGCTACCTCCTCATTGTCCGCGCACATGTCGATGCCCTTTATGCGGAGCACGGCCATGGCAGTGAGGACCTCTGGGGTGGCCCTCTCGCCAACGAGGTTGGCCACCGCGGTCTTCACGGCATCCGCGTTGGCGTCACTTTTGACCGTGATCATGAGGTGGTCCTTGCTCGACCGCCAAGCCCTTTCGGTCACTCCCATGATCACCGGTGTCTCCCGGACAAGCCGCATGACGTCCAGGTACGACATGCCGTCCTTGGGTACGACTCTTACGGCGTCTGCCTGCACTCGTTGCTGCTGCTGCTGTTGTTGTTGTCGCGGCTGCGGTTGTTGCTGCCGCTGTGTCGGCTGTTGGGGCCGGCTTTGCGGATGCTGCCGTTGCTGCCACCTTCCTGGCCGCCGCTGCTGTCCTTGCTGCTGCCGCTCCTCCTCCTTTCTCCTTCTTTCCGCCTTCTCAAGCTGGAGCTGCCGCTTGCTGCGCTTTTCTATCCACTGGTAGTGAACCTGTGGCTGCTGCTTCGGTTTGCCGGTGCCGGGCTCCTCCAGTGCGCGTGCCGCTTCCAGCCGTTGCTGCGGCGTACCGAGCAAGCCCTTGTGTGGAGAGTTTGTGCTGATGTTAGAATCGCCCGCCCATTCCTTCCAAGAAACATCAATTCCAAAATCGCTCAAATGATACTAACAACAGCAATAGCTGGTTGGTCGTGTACCCTCTGACTTGTGACTCCAAAAACACCAAGTTGTTAGTTTGGTGTAACGAAAATAGCGTTTATAACACATGGGTTGAGAAGCCGTGTGTTTGACGAAGAAACATATTATATTGACATAAAATCGACGCAAAAATGTCTGTTTGTTACGTTTAAAAATTGCCAAAAACTGCTCAGAATCATCAATACGTTTTTGTTTTTGGTCAACAGTGAGCAAACGCGATACCCACTTTGAACAGTGCTTTTATTTAGTCAAATGCTCATGAAATATAAAGCCAACACGTTCTTTTAATATCTTTACAATGCCAGTAAACTCACGCAACTTCACTCTCAAAGTTATGAGTACAAATATCATTAAATTTGAACAGATTTCTTTTAAAGGAATGTAATAACTGAAAAAGCAGTGAATGTTATAAGACTAGCACCATTTATGTATTAGGCCCGCGCCTTTTCAGCCCATGTGTTATAACGTGGCATGCCTCCAAACAATCCTGGCTGTGCCAGATGGTCTAATATTTGACAGTACTTGAAAGCTCCTTTCTCAAACAACGTTCCATATGTTTATGAACATACAAACTGTTGTGTGTCATGTTTTGTTTATTCTTGAGTTGGCGTGCTAATAATTGTAACGAAAGTTTGACTTCATTCTGCTACGAACTGTGAAAAGATGAACATCCAAATCCAGCTTGATCGTATCCAAGACACGGCTCCTGGAAAAGCAGGATATAAAAAGGTTGAAGCTGTGAGAGGAGGTGTAGGAACATACGAGACAGCGAAGGTCACCGAACCGAACGATGACTTCGAGCTTTGGGACCAAAATAAAGTGGCAACCCGTAATAGCCGCTGGACTCTCACCGGCTGGTCGTCGTGCATTCCGATATCCATCATTTTGGTGTTGATCGTGCTGGTTGTGTTGTTACCATTGATAGACGATCCTAGCGAGCGGGCCTCGGGTTCATCGTTTTCGGAGTACCGATTGGTATCTAAGGAGCAGGTACAGATGTGTCCCGATCGGTGCCAGATTGCGCTGGTGGAAAGTTTACCTGAAGGATTAACTTTCCCCTCAAGTAGTCCAACGTTCCAAACAACGTACGATGCGTGGAGCGCATTGCTAGCGATGGCCAACACCACTATTAAGATTGCTTCATTCTATTGGACGTTGAAAGGCTCTGATGTCTACAACCATTCATCAGCGAAGGAGGGCGAAGCCATTTTCCATCAGTTGCTCCAAGCTGGAATTGAACGCGGGTTACAAGTCAGCATCGTACAGAGTGCTCCAACGTCAGCCACTCCCAGTCTCGACACCGAGATGCTGGCAAGACAGGGCGCAGCCTCCGTTCGCGCGGTAGACTTTTCCCGATTGCTTGGTGGCGGCGTCCTTCACACCAAGCTTTGGATCATCGACAACCAGCATTTTTACCTGGGTAGCGCGAATATGGATTGGCGTTCACTGACCCAAGTAAAGGAACTTGGCGTGTTGGGGACTAACTGCTCGTGCCTAGCACACGATTTAGACAAGATTTTTAAAATCTACTGGGACATGGGAGCACCCAATGCATACATACCAACTCGGTGGCCAAAGGAATATGAGGCAAACTTCAACGATACCACACCTGCTCGTGTGCACTTTAACGGTGCGTATACGCTCCAGACTTACTTTTCTGTAAGTAGACATGGTAACAATAGTGAACGTCGTTATATTCATATTATTTTCATTATTTATTTCCTAGAGCTCACCACCGCAGATGTCACCGGCGACGCGTACTGATGATTGTGACGCAATTTTAAAAGTCATCAGTGCAGCGAGTCGTTTCATACACGTGTCTGTTATGGATTATTTTCCTCTGACAATTTACACGCGCTTTACGCGGTGAGTAGCATTTGCGAACGAATGATGTTAAAGGTGTTGAATTATTGCCTTCTCCGTATTACGATCGTTTAGATACTGGCCTGTGATTGATGATGCATTGCGGAAGGCAGCAATCGAGCGTAAGGTATCAATTCGCTTGCTTATCTCGTTATGGGATCACTCGCGTCCTTCAGAAGATTATTTTTTAAAATCGCTGGAAGCCCTCTCTAACTCACTTAACGACGTTGATATCCAGGTACGACGTTTCATCGTACCCGCCACCGCAGACCAACGCAAGATTCCGTACGGGCGCGTTAACCACAATAAGTACATGGTGACGGATAACACGGCGTATATCGGTACCTCCAACTGGTCAGGAGATTATTTTATTAATACGGCCGGTGTAGGGATGGTGTTATCGTCGTTTGATACAGAGAAAACCATTATTAGTGAATTGCAAGATCTGTTTGAACGTGATTGGAACAGCAAGTATGCCTCAACGTAGGTTTCTAATTCATACTGTAGCTATTACACACCGGCGTACTTGTTATCGTTGTTCAAAACTTATAAACTTAGGTTCAAGTATATAAGAAAAACCCATGCGGTGACAGTAGCGATAAAACTGACCGCAATTTGTTGCAGGTGTTGAAACGTGAGCAATTTCAACACTGCTTGTAATAACCTTGGCACCTGTCAAATGATGCCGATGATGTTGATGATACAAATAAAGACGCAACGACTGTTTTGAGTCAGTCGGCTAACACCACTCGTCAAGTAAACTTTTAACAGGTTATGAGCCCAGCGATGGAAGAAAAAGTGCAAGTCCCGAAGTTCAGTGGTACCGGCTTCCATAATTGGAAGTTCCGGATGGAAACCATATTGGACAACTACGGCCTGTTGTCCTGCATAGAGGACATGGAAGAGGTCGAGACGCTCATCGAAAAGGAACTGAAGGCACCGGCATCGCGAGCAGAAAGAAAAACGTTGAATGAAAAACGAATTCAGTTCAACAAAAGGTGCAAACAACCAACAAGGGATATCCGACGATCAGTTAGAACTGATTAAAGAATGCAAGACACCAAAAGAAATTTGGTGTAAACTGGCTGGTATGTTCGAGAAGAAGGGTGTGATAGGGCAACTATTCATCCGCAAACAGTTGCTTACCCTGAAACATACAGAAGCGGGCGGTACGAATTTATCAGACCATTCTGGGAGGCCACACGAAGCGTAAAAACTAGCGTAACTAGGGGGCTACACGAAGCGTGAAAACTGGCGTAAAATTAATTTGTAACGTCAAAACGTTTACGCTTCGTGTGGCAGCAAAAATATAAAAACGAAACGTGAAACGTGTTTACGTTCGTGTTTTTGGTCCAAGAAAATAGAAATAGAAGAGAAATTAATTGATTTCTGAATTTTTTTATCTGTTTTTTCCGATTTTGTTGCTATACCAGCAAATAAAAACATAAATTATTCTCTGTTTGTAAGCAAAACGTATGAAAAAAATAATTACGCTAGGGTTTACACCTCGCGCGAGCCGTAAACGTTTTGACAGCGCCGCAGCAGTTTGGCATTAATCGTTAATGTCAACATCATTACGTTACGCTTGATGTAGCCCCACAGTAAAATTAGTTTGTAATGCCAAACTGTTCACGCCTCGGCCAAAACATATATGTTTTGACAGAAGCGCAGCAGTTTGGCATTAATCTGTAATGCGAAAAACATTACGTTACGTATCGTCTGTCCCCGCAGATTTACTTACATTCGACCGATTGATCCGCGAAGTAAAAGCCAGTGGTGCAAAAGTGGATGATACAGACACAGTGTGTCATCTGTTAATTACATTTGTGGTGGAGCGTGCGAACTGCATACTCAGCATTAGAACAGGTGCCGCGATGCAACCCTGGGAACGCAACCAGAGCGGGTATCTCACGATCCAAGCTACGCCGTCACGCGGCTGGCGTCAACTTGCAACTCAATACAATCGGACTCAATGCACCCCAATCGGAATTTATCAGTATCGTTAATAAAGAGTATTCAGCTGGACATCGAAGCGATTAGACCAATATTTTGATGCATTCGAAAGTGTCCCGCAACCGCGGACACAAGATGGCGATCCTGCCAGGAGCTGAGCTACGCGCAGTGAAAAGAAGTTCGTTAGTAATCTCAGTGATCCTGTGAGTGAGTCCAGTGATCGTTATCGTGTCAACCGGCATTCACATTGCGGTGGACGATAAACCGAGAACCAACATCAACGCCGACGAAGACACCGCCGTTTGATCCGCCGCCAGTATCCAGCATCGCCCCGGAAGGAAGAGGATGATCCTGATGAAGTGGATCCATGCCAGATGCTTGCGCACTGAGACCTGCCTGATGCCCGCCCCCAATAGTGCCGATGAGTACCGCAACGCCTTACAAAGGGCAATATTCAAAAAAAAATGTCGGTGTTATATTATTATGATTAATTTTTTTTTTCTCTATATATGCTGTCAAACATTGTCAACTATACAACATAATTTCGAATAACATAAATGTCCGAACGAGCAAAACTTGAAGAAATCTACTTGCTAGAGATCAGTTTAAACAAAATTTTGGCAAATTTAAAAAAGGCCACTCAAAGGATCTATACGCGATCCGGGCTTGTTCAAAAATTAAACACTACTAAGCGAATCTACTCTCGAATAAGTGAAATCCTCCAGGTAATAGAGACAGACATTTCCTTGCCTGAATTGACTGCAATTAAAAGTGTTCGCTTGAAATACGGTGAAGTCTCTTGCATTCTTCAGGAACGCTCAGATAGGCTTCCTGTGTTTTCATAACACATCGCTCAATAAGTTCGCAGGATGACATATAGATGGCTAAACAAATACAGAATCCTTATGATTTTTAGACAGTACCAACCTTCAAACGATATCTGTCAAAGTTTCATGATATTCGGACTATTATTTACCAAGTTACAGTGTGAACAATTCAATCAACTTTTGTAAATTGAAAAAAATGGAAAAATCAGAATTTCGTGTGCTCATTAAGCATTGCTTTGTGATGGGAAAAAATACCGTGCAAACTAAACAGTGGCTTGACAAATGTTATTCGGACTCTGCTCCATCGAGGCAAATGGTTGAGAAGTGGTTTGGTGACTTTAAACGTGGTCGTACGAACACCGATGATGCTGAACGTTCCGGTCGCCCAAATTCGGCAGTTACTGAAGAAAACATACAAAAAGTCCACAAAATCGTCTTATCCGACCGCAAATTGAAATTGAAGGAGATTGCTGAGGCCGTAAAGATATCAGAAGGCAGTGTGTTTACCATTTTGCATGAACATTTGGGTATGCGGAAGCTTTGTTCGAAATGGGTGCCGCGTTTGCTAACACCGGACCAAAAACAACAACGAATCGATGATTCTGAGGCATGTTTGGCCCTATTTAACCGTGATAAAAAGGATTTCTTTCGTCGCTACGTCACAATGGATGAAACATGGATCTACCACTTCACTCCTGGGTCAAATCGGCAGTTGGCTGAGTGGACACCAGCCGGTGAAAGCCGCCCAAAGCGCCCAAAGACTCAAACTTCTGCTGGCAAGGTTATGGGTTATTCTGGGATAGTCATGGTATATTGTTCATAGACTATCTTGAGAAAGGTAAAACAATCAACAGCGAATATTACAAGGCATTGTTGGAACGATGGAAGGCTGAAATCGACGCAAAACGACCGCACATGAAGAAGAAAAAAATTCTCTTTCATCAAGACAATGCACCTTGTCACAAGTCAATGAAAACGATGGTGAAAATGAATGAATTGCACTTCGAATTGTTGCCCCATCCACCATACTCGCCAGATTTGGCCCCCAGCGATTATTGGCTGTTCTCGGATCTCAAAAGGATGCTCCAGGGAAAGAGATTTGGATCGAATGAGGAGGTCATCGCCGAAACTGAGGCATATTTTGAAGGGAAAGATAAATCGTTCTACAAACATGGTATCGAAAAGTTAGAGAAGCGTTGGACTGACTGTATCGCCTTAAAAGGAGACTATGTTGATGAATAAATACAAATTATATCAAAATATTGTTGTTTTATAAGCTATCCTACGGACTTATTGAGCGATGTGTTATTTATCATATTAGTTAGACATCATATTTTAGGCAAGTTGTGTTTAGAATAATTTTCGCATATAGACTGTCAAAACTCATAAAGCCAAAAATGTCGCAAAAACTAGATCTGGGCATTGCCCTAAAATTGGTAGATAAATTCGAGGGCAACCCCGCTACGCTCTTGAATTTCATCGAAACCCTAGAGCTTTTGAAAAATTACTCCGAAAGCGAAGAGACGAATTAGCTTAAGCTAAAAATCTCTATAATACATAAAAAACAAAAAACTCCGAAGGCGCCGCGGAAGCCGACATTTTCGTTCTCGCCAGAAACAGGTTGATTGGAGCGGCACACGGTGCACTTAATACGGCCAGAACCTTAGAACATGCAAAGAATATCCTGACTGAAAAATTTGCGGTGAAATTAACACCGCGAGCCGTAGAGCAGGAAATGCTTGGATTAAAACAAGGAAAATTTTCCATGACAGAATTTGTTAGGCAGATGGAAGAATTGGCTGGGAAATTGGCGTCGGCCTACGTTTCTCAAGGCACATTTGTCGACGAGGCAAGTGCTGAAAAGCTGGTACATGCAGCAGCAGTTACCGCATTTACAGGTGGAGTAAACGATGCGAGAATCGCTTTTTTCTTAAGGGCAAGAAACCCTTCCACCCTGGCACGTGCGGTATCCGATGCTCTCGAAGTGGCACCGGTAACAGGCGCAGAAAATGCAATATGGGCAAATGTTAGAGATCCCAGGATGCAGTATAATTCCCAGGGATACGTTTCCAATTATCAATGCAACCGCGGACATCGACGCGGAAGAGGTACCAACAGATACAATAATAATCGTGGTGGATACCATCAACATGGTAACAACCAACATGGTAACAACCAGAGGGAATACAACCGAGGTAACCAGCGACGAGGTTTGCATAATCACAGGAATGTGAACTATCAGAATAGGAATCAGAACATAAGAGGAGTGACGGATGCCCACTTGGCAAACTCTCCTCAAGTGGCTCAAGCTCAACAAACAGAAGAGCAAGCCAACTTGATTGATTTATTTCGCAAACTTTAATAATGAATTAGTCCGTATATCCCCTCAGATACCATTCAGACTATTTACCCACAATTTAAACTTCATAATAGATGATGATGATGATGAGACCCACCTCTTACCCCAACATAGGTTTGAGATAGGCGAGATAGTTATCGTGTGATAATTGTATTTAACAAGATTTCAAGAAAAAAATGGTACGAAGTGGTGGCATCGTCGCAAGACACTCTAGAACACTCTGTCTGACTCTAATCCATGCATACAACGGTATCCAGCCATTTCCATAAGGAGAAAACGCATGCGGAACCACTCTCCGGATTGCCCCCGTAAAATCTCCAGTTCTTTCAGTGTAGCCGGTTCCCTAGAACTATTGTAGCGCTAGGGTACCACTACTAAGAACGGCCGAAATTACATTTATCTAGGACATTTACGGTAGCATCAAAAAAAATCATCAATGGACGAATTTGATGCACCTGTCCCACGATAGCACGAGTGCAGCGAGAGTCGTTCTATTGTTGAGTGTTTGCTTCAACTGTCCACTTTTACGCGCGCGCGTCTCAAAAATATGTTGTCTCATTCATGATATACTATTATTCTAAATTATTGTTAAAAATTCAAATTCAAAAAAAAAAAAATATATTTTTTTTTCCCATCATCATCCAGCCTCCGCGATGAGTGTAGTAGATTACAAGTGTATACTAACAACATTT